>NC_056745.1:905478878-905678878 GCF_019279795.1 Protopterus annectens
GATGGCGTAGCTATAATCTACTCCAATAATTTGTCCATCACTCCTTACCCTAACCCTATCCCTTCCTTTAATAATGCTGAACTTGTAACTGGCCTTCTAAAATTAAACGACCATAAAAATATCTGCATCATCTCCCTCTATATTCCTCCTGTTAACAACACCAATACCCTGGAAGACATCCTCTCCTGGACCTCCTCTAATATTAAACTTGAAACCTATATTATGGGTGATGTAAATATTGACTGGCAAAAAATCATCGACCCTAATTCTACCATTTCAATCTCTTGAATTTCACTCAACTCACTAACTCCATTACTAGGCCCAACAAAACCAACCCCCCAGGCTCCATCCTCGACTGGATCCTGGTATCTCACCCTAACAAAATCTGGTGTCACTCCTGACACATTAGTAGACCAACTCCCTGCCTTCACCCATAGAGCTACACCCTTTTTCTCACATTCCCACCAACTCTTACATACTTGCAACCTCACTAACTTTAACCCTTCTACCTTTTCTGACTCCCTTAAGTTCACTAACTGGAACCCACTAAAAACCCTACCTTTAGACAATGTCATTGACTATTTCAACTCTACATTCTTAACTGTCCTAAATTCCATAGCTCCAATAAGAACAAAAAGAGTTAAAGCTAAAACCGCCCTATGGCTTACCAAAGAAACCATTATGCTACAAAGAGACAAAACCTGGAAAAGCTATCTCCAACATAAACAGCCTGTATTGTTACTTAAATAAAAACAGCTGCGAAACCAAGATAAAAAACAAGTCATTAAAGATAAAAAAAATCCTACTATACCAAACTCCAAATAAATCATGCAAAAATCCCCAAACAGTTCTGGAGCACTATTAATTCCCTCCTCAAGGCTGGTACAAAAAACAACCCATGTCCTGATACTAGTAAATCTGAAAAAGAAATCGCCGAACTATTCAACATCTTCTTCACCTTTTCTGTTGCTTATCTGTTGCTTATCTAATCAAGACCTTCCCCAACAATAACCCTCCACCTCCCTCTGCTCAAGCTTCCTCCTCCTCTTCTACACCCCCTACTTTTGAACGTAAACCTGTATCCACCTACCTTATAAAAAAGCTTCTTTCCAAACTTAAACCTTGCACCAATGCCCCCAACATTCCTTCCTCCTCCTTAAAAATTGCCTCCGATGGTATTGCTCTCCCTATCAGCATCCTGATAAATAGATCACTACTTGAGTCCTATGTACCCATACTATGGCATTTTGCATTTAATCTACCACTCCACAAGGGTGGTAAATACTGTAATGTTTCCAATTTCCGCCCTATAGCCATCCTGTCACCAATCTCTAAACTTCTTGAAAAATGCATACACCTGCAGCTCATGCCATTCCTTACTGAAAACCAGCTTCTCTCTCCTACCCAACACGGCTTCTGCCCTGGACACAGTACCAACACAGTCCTTCTATCCTTCTTACATTCTGTCAATCTAGCTCGAGACTCTGGTAACATAGTTTCAGCTGCTCTACTAGACTTATCTAAAGCTTTCGATGCCATCTCCCACACCCATCTATTAAATCATCTATCGAATCTCTACATCTCCCAGAAAACTCTTTCCTGGTTCTCCAGCTATCTTTCTAACAGGTCCCAAGCTGTCAAATGGGGCCAGGCCTCCACTATTTTCTTCCCCACCCCTACAGGAGTACCCCAAGGTTCCATACTAGGCCCTTTGCTATTTAGCATCTTTATTAACGATTTCTACAAATCCATACCCAAATACCAAAATTGTCCAATATGCAGACTATTCCACTTTGATCTGCTGCGCCTCTAACCTATCTGATTTGCAGTTTCTAACTCAAACTGCCTTCTCAACTACTGAAAACTGGATGCACCAAAACCACCTCTCACTAAACGCTAACAAATCTAAGATTCTTCTATTCACTCCTTCAAAATCTATTCCCATTGATAAAAACTCACTTCAAATTACCAGCCTTAACAAATCCATTATCGAAGTCATTCCCTCTGCCAAACTCCTGGGGGTCACCATCGACAAACACTTAAAATTCAATACTCACATCCAACTTAATATCAAGAAAACTCACATAAAACTCGGCCTACTCTACAGAAACAACCATTTCCTCACTCCCTCCACCAGATAAACTTTGGCCACTACCTATCTCCTCCCCTCTGTTTTGTATGGCGCTCCTCTGCTTACCAATATGTCTTCCACACTCACCTTCAAACTGGAAGTGTGCTACAACAAAATCTCCAGATTCGCTACCAAGGCAAAATCCTCCTCCCATCACTGCACCACCTTACACTCTTTAAATTGGCTTGAACTCCCTAATCAACTTGACTTCCCCCAAATCGTCACAGCCCACAAATTATTATTCCAACCTAGTAGCTGCCCTGCATTATCTAATATCCTACAACCATATATCCCCCCTTAGACTCCTTAGATCTACTCACCAAAACCTTATAATCGTCCAAAAACTCAAGCGCCCAGCTGGTCAGCTTCTACTCTCCTTTTCCCAAGCCAAAAAATGGAATGCCCTGCCCTCTACTCTGAGGACCTGTGACAATCCACACACCTTCAAAACACAACTTCAGTCTTACCTGTTTCTTCACAGGAAATGTAACTGCACTCTTTAACTCATACCTCCCAAGCTCTGCTCCTCCTCCTCTCCTGGCTAACCTTCATACCTTCCTAATTTCTCTCATATACTTTGATTATAAATGTAACTAAACAGTAACATCCAGCCTTTATGCTGTATGCCTGTCTTTCTCTTAAAAAATTTTTAATAGTTACTGTCGCCTCACAGTTAGACGTTGCCTGTTCGATTCTCAGTTAGAGCGTCTTCTGTGTGTCGACGTGCGTGAATGGGCGTTCCTTCATTGAATGTTGTGCATTAGGCCCGGCAAGCCAGCACGTGAAAATCTACTGCCAATCATTAGCGGACCGGAGTTCCGCTGTGGCGACCCCTAACCGGGAAAAGCCGAAAGACACAACTGTCTGTACTGAATGATACCTGTTTTGCCTGTAATACTACCTGTTGATTGTTATACTACCTGTTGACTGTAATACTACCTGTTGACTGTAATACTGCCTGTTGATTGTTATACTACCTGTTGATTGCAATGCATATATTTTTCTTGTAATTCTCTCTGTAATGTAACTTTGTATTGTGGAGCTTTTCTCCCCAGGCCTCCACTGAAAATGGGCTCTCGAGCCCAGTGGACCTCCCCGGTCACCAAACTGGAATAAATAATGCCTTTAAATATTTTATCAAGCAAATTCTTTACTTTAAATAATTTCTTTTTTTTATGCTGAAAAAGTTTGTTTAAAATTTAACATGCATAACAGTAGGCTGGGTTTCCTGGCAAACATTCAAAAATCTTGTCTTACTCAATCCCTCATAATTATATTCCTGGGATATCTCCCGGATACTGTGCTTTTGTTCTACAGAAAAAGTAGACCTATGTCAAAGTCTGTTCCTGTTCCCCCCCCTAGTCCAGGAACTCAGCAAAAGAATTTCTCAGGACTTGTGGATTCATGGCATCTATGATTCTAGTGATTCCTGTGGTCGGATTCCACATCAGAAAGATTCAGTGGTAGCTAACATTTGTGTGGTCTGAACGTCAGCACCACCCTGACTTTTCAAATTCTAATTTTGGAATTTGTAAAAAGAGAAATGCTTTGGTGGGGAGATCAATTTTATCTTAATCCAGGTCTTCCATTTTTCTTTACTTCTCCAAAACAACAGATGCCCTCCAAACTTGCTTGGAGGGACTGTATCTTTGAGTATAATAGGGTCTTTGGAGCAAAAAAGACGGACAAAAACACTTAAATATCAAAGCGATGTTGGCAGTCTTAAATGCACTCTAGATTCTATCATCTGTGGACCCCAGGACCTCTCTACTAACAGTGATATGGTACATAAAGTGGGTGGGCGGACCAGATCATGGCCATTGTAGATGGGAATATAGCAATTCAGCACAGTCTCATTTGACAGCTATCTTACATTCTGTCGGAGCAAAATATCGTGGCCAACAAGCTGAACAGGACCAAGACAGACCCTCATGATGGGAAATTGCACCGGGGGGGGGGGGGCCTTCCAGTATTTGATACAGCTGTGGGGATCACCTCAGATAGATCTGTTCGCTTCCATTTACAGTTTTCAAAATTTTGCTCCAGGACTCCTAGTTATGATATTTGGGTGAATTAGTATCCTCTGGTCTTTCAGGGTTAATCTCTTTGCCATATCAGCATGTCTGCACATGGATTCCCCTTTGAGTGCATTCCCATATCAAGATGTTTGTTATACCTGCCCACCTAGAAAGCAGGTATGTTCCTACTGGGATCTTAATTTTGTTTTGGAAAAATAAACTCTGGCTCTCACTGAGCTAGCTTATCAGGCTGTTTTGAGGTTCTTTGATATCTTCAAGAACAATGTTTCATTTGCAAGCTCTTATTATGGTGGGTCAACCTTTTTCCACAAAGATAGAGTTTCTCTTTGACAATGAATCCTTCATTTATGTATAAAGTAGTATCAGAGTTTACTATGAGCCAAGCAATTAATCTTCTTTTTTTCTTTTCAGAAGCTAAAAAGGAGAGAGATTCTTCATACCCTGGATGTCCACAGACAACTCTGATACAGTCTTGGCTGAACAAAAACCTTCAGAAATTCTGATCAGTTATTAATTTCCTATGAAAGTAAGAAGAAATTACAACTAGTATCAATGCATACAATTTTTAAATGCCTGTCCCATGCTATTTCCTGTTTCTCCCACCATAACATGTCAGTTCCGAGCAGAATTAAGGTACATTTTATTAGGGCCTTGGCTTCTCCAGTTGCTTTTTGGAAACATTAGATTCTAGATGAATTCTAGAGGCAGCAACTTGGTCCTCTGTTCACACTTTCACAAAGCCTACACAATAGACTATTCCTCTAGGTCTAGAGCAGCTTTTGCTAGGACTATTCTTTAGGGGCTCCTGGACCCTCATCCATCCTCCTTCCAAACTTTATAAACATGTGTGTTCTACCTATACTGCAAATGTTATTGGAGCAGTGATCTAATGATGAACATAGTACAGTTTTATAGGTAAACTTACCGTACCAGTAGGTGTTCGAATAGATCACTGCTACAGTAGCTGCTCTCTCCCTCCATCCCATTTATTTTGCTATGTTTTTTTGTTGCCAGGATGAGGACTTTGATTTCTGTTTGCCTACCTAGTATTGTCATTTTTAGGCACACCCAGACTGTTGATTTTCTCTTACATAGCTTGAACTGTCAATGGTCTGGGCATGTGGAAGGTGCACTTTAACTTTGGAAGCTGGCTGGGTGTAGTATCCTAGGTAGGATATTACCCATATAGCTAAGGCTACTGCAGCAGTGGTCTGTTTGAGCATCTACTGTTATGGTAAACATACTTACTTAATATCTTAGGAACAACTGAGTAGTACCGAAGATACTGACACACTGTTAACTGGCTCACTTCCTAAACATAGATACTTCAGTCCTGATATTGCTCAACCAGTTTTTATATTTACTCACTGTTGCTAATGTTCTTTGCTATTTTTAAATTGTCAAGGACCATCCATTGAAAATTGGCACAATCCTGCTAACTTGCGTCTGAAAGAGATCCTCATTAGCATTTTGTTTCATGTAATTGCAACTTTTCTTTTTTTTTTCTTTGTTCAGCTGTTGCAGCCTTTTTCTGAAAGCTTTAAAAAACAACTGTATTATCGAACATAGTAGTTTAGCAGCCCGTTTGATAGAGGTTTAACTAATAGTATGCAGTTTTCTGATTTTTATATAGGAAAGGGATTTTTCTGTAGGTGTAGAGTCACTATACAAGCTAACTTTGAAAGGCTTAAGAGGTCAAGATAGCTAAAGTAACAGATGAACTGTTTTGCTCATGGAAAATATATTCCTTACTCCCTAGCTCAGAGGTGCAGAGAGATAAAACTCTGCACCATAAGTGATATGTGTTTGATCAGAGGCAAAAGTGCTGAAGAGAGATAGTGTGGGAGAGTGTGAGTAAGCTGTTAGGGCTGGCACACCCACCGGTGGTGGGGGTGGGAGGTAGCTTGCCACACCTGAAAGAATGCAGGTATATCACTTGTAACATGTAAAGCCTAGCTTGTTTACACTGCAGGTGGTGTGCCACTTGGTCGAAAGGTGCTATATTGTACTGCCTTTATTTCAAATGTTGCATTGTTGTAATGTTTTTATTCCCTCTGCATTGATCCTTTTTTTGGCTAGCCATTTTAAGCCTAGCCAATTATCCCTTGTGAGACTCCAACCCTGCACCTTATGTTTGCAAGGCAAACACCTTAACCATTAGGTCACCCTCCCAACAAAAAGTCCCTGCAAGGCTTGAATCCAGGAGCCTGCACACCATAGGCACTGTGATTTACCACTAAGCCACCTCTGCTCATGTATTAACTTTTCTCTCTCGCTTCTATTTTTCCCATCCCATTTCCTGCCCAACTATTTCCTTATCGCTTCAGACAGTGAAAGTCTGATGCAGCTGGTCAACCTACAATCGGGGCTCTCCTCTCCTCCCTGAAATAAGGACCAACTCTAGATAATTATTTTAATAAATAAAAGTATGTCAAGGTTTTTTTTTTAGCTTTTAATTTCTGCTATACTAATCTGTAAAGCTAACACCTCCTTGGGAGCACGTTACCAAACATCGCCAGCTATCCATACCCATTGTAGCCTTGTTTTAACATAGTCTCAGATTCCATAGCAGTCCATAAGACCCCTGGCTTTCTTATGTAAATCCCTGCCCCTCAAAACTCTGTGGCTACTAACAGGTTTGTCCCCAGAACAAACTAGTCCCTTACAGGCTTACCAGCAGCCTCGGTTTACCTGACTCTCAAAAGTGACCCTGCAGACTGATTGTCTGTTTTAGCAAGGTACCTACGAACCTGCTGTAGCCCCGCTTTCACCTCCCCCCCATATAATTTCCTTTATTCTCATCCCTCCTTACAAACTTCACCTCTTCCTATTCCTGGTAAAACTCTCACCTGCCTCTCACCTCCCTCATTTGTCAAAATTTTTGACTCAAGCTACTCCTTTCTCACTCCCCTTAACGGAATCCTCCTCCCTAAATCTTTTCCCGTCACCTTTCTTTAATACTTTAACTTTTTCCTCCCTCTTATTCAACTCACTCTCATCCCAGCATGCCTTTCTCAATCCAGACCTTTCTCTCCTTGCCGCACTTTCTCCTTCATTATACTCTTACCTCTTACAACTCCCACGTAACACCTACACATTTTTCCCCTACAAGCACCTTCCACTCATCCTCTGCAATCCTTTCCTATCTGCCCATCTATTCTTCCTCTAAATACTCGCCTCTCTAAAATCAAAAGATCTCCTTTCCCCACCACCTCATTCAAACAAAAAAAAACAAAGTACCTGCTATATAAACAATACCTAATCTCAAAGTCTGTACTTCAATCAGGTGACATTCATCCAAACCCAGGTCCTAACCCTCTCTCTCCACCCAATAATGTTAATTTTCCAAATATAGCCAGCACCACTCCTACTAAAAAAAGGTATTATTTTACTCCTTGAATCTTAGGAGTATCCTAAATAAAATTAGTGAATTCCACATCAGAATGCCTAACCACACCCCTGATATAGTTACCATGACTGAAACCTGGCTAAAACCGCAAAACCATGACAGTGATATCCTCCCCCCAGGAAATAATATATTTAGACTAGACAGACAAAAGATAAAAGGGGGAG
This sequence comes from Protopterus annectens, assembly GCF_019279795.1. Classification (NCBI taxonomy): domain Eukaryota; kingdom Metazoa; phylum Chordata; order Ceratodontiformes; family Protopteridae; genus Protopterus; species Protopterus annectens. The sequence goes on from NC_056745.1 coordinate 905,486,622, forward strand.
GAGTAGCTATTGTGTATTCTTATCATTTTACTCTCGCTAGTCTGAACAAACCCACTCCCTCCTTTTCACCTGCTGAACTCCTGATGGCTAATTTAAACTTAACTATACCACCATCACAGTTGTAGCTGTCTATATTCCCCCAGAAGACAACATTACTCTTCTAGAAAACATTCTGTCTTATCTTTCTCAAAACATTCATAATGAAACCATCCTTCTTTTGGAGGTAAATATTAATTGGCTTACTCTTCAGGCACCTAACAGTACTTCATTCATAAATTTATATGGTTTTGTACAACTAATCTCAACACCCACTCATACCAACAAATCACATCTACCCAGCTATCTCTTAGACTGGATTTTAGTTTCTGATCCCCAAAAATACCATGATCCTGAGACCCTACCTGACTCCCCAAGCGATCACTCCCCAGTAAAAGTTCTCAGACACACCTCCTACTTCACTAGTCCTGACAGATGCATAACATGTCGCAAACTTTCCACCTTTTGTCCTGAGACCTTTAATGCCCTTCTGTCTAGAATAAACTGGAAACACCTAACCCTACAACCCTAAATGAAGCTGTCCACTCATTCATCTCTAACTTTCTTGACATCCTTAACTCATTTGCCCCTCTCTGCACTGTCCGGAATAAATCTAATATATCCCCTTGGTTAACCAATGCTACTCACACCTTAATAAAAACCAGAGACAGGACATGGAAAATGTGGATGAAAACCAAGCTTCCTACCCATCTACGAACATATAAAGAACTTAGAAACATGGCCAAAAAACATTAACAAAGACAAAAAGGATTTGTATTTTAAGATCCAATCCCAAAAAAATCTGGAACTCTATAAATCAAATTCTCATCCCAGTAACCCTTCTTCTCCCAACCCCTGCCCAAGCAACACACCTGAAGAAACAGCTGCCATATTCAATACCCATTTTATTGAATCTATATCAAAGATGATAAACTCCTTCCCCTCTCCTACGAATACTAATAACTCTTCGAAATCCTCTCATTCACTGAATCCTTCTACAACTTTATCTTTTAATACTGTGCCTACTAGTTATATTAAATCCTTACTCCCTAAACTGAAACCTTGCTCCTCTTCTGCTGACAAGTTGCCTCCCTATTTCCTGCAGGTAGCAGCAGAATCCCTGACTATCCCTGTATCTATCTTAATAAATCACTCCATCTCAGAATCTAAAGCCCCTTCTAGCTGGAAATAATTCTACACCTTACCTATACATAAAGGAGGTAACTCCACTGACATCTCAAACTGCAGATGTATCGCAATCCTCTCACCTCTCAGAAATATTGGAAAAATGCATACATAAGCAAGTCATGCAATATCTACTTCAAGAAAACTTGCTTACACCCACCCAGCATGGATTCCGCCCCAAGCACAGTACTTCAACTGCTCTAATATCCTTCACTAATACTATTTCTCTAGCCAGAGACAACAAACGTGTCTCTTGCCTATTCCTTGACCTCTCTGAATTCTTTGATACAGTCTCCTATTATCTTCTAACCAAACTGACTAACCTTAATTTCTCTACTTCTACTGTTACCTGGTTTTCCAGCTATCTCACTGACTGACAATCGGTGAAATGGCTTTCAGCTCTCTCCCCACCGCTCCCAGTGAAAATGGGCGTCCCTCAAGTATCTATCATTGGCCCATTACTTTTCAATATATTCACCAATCTACTCTATACCTCTTGCCCCCAGTCATCCCTATGCAGATGACTTTACAGTCATCACTATTGCTGACACTCCCTCAGACCTTATTGCTGCTACTCAAGCATCTTTTGACTTTATTGAAACATGGTTCTGTGACAACCAGCTAATCCTGAACCCTAAGAAAACTAAACTCTTACTTCCCAAAAACTACTCCCATCTTAAATCAGCTGTTTCTATACTGTCCCTCAATAACACTTCCATCAATGTTGAACTCAGTACAAAACTTCTAGGAGTAACAGTAGATGACCAACTTAAATTCGATTTACACATGAATAACTGTATTAAAAAGACACACCTTAAACTTGGACTTCTTTACCATAACAAAAGGTTTTTAACAAACAAAGCTAAAGTAGCCCTCTCTTATGCATACCATCTACCTAGCCTATTATTTTTTTTGTGAAATTCTCACTAATCGTAACTCTACACCTAGCTAAACTTGAATCAACCTACAACAAGGTTTTTAAATTTGCTGCACATCACACCTGTAAATCCCATCATTGTCACTCACTCACTCACTCACTCACTCACTCACTAAGACACTTAGACTGGTTGGAACTACCCCACCTGCTCCTTCTCTCTCAACTACAAATAATTCACTCAGTTCTATACCTGCAATCCTTCTGCCCTAGCCTATCCCCCTCTCATCTCTCAATATTGCCCCACTAGGTCTCTACGTAGCTCTGACCAAAACCTGCTATAAATATATAAACCTAAGACCAAAACTGGATGCAACCTATACAGCTACAATCCTACCATGTCATGGAAAAACTCCCATTAGAAATCTGGTCCCTCAAACACCCTAATCAATTCAAAACAGCTACCAGAAAATACCTAAAAACTCACTGGTCCTGCCACTGGAACCATCCTCCTTAAACAACCAGCTTGTCTTGTAGACTCTTAGCTTACTCTTTTGGTAGGATCTGTTCTTGCCTCTTCATCTGACTAAGAATCTAAACTTTCAGTCTTATTAGTTATAACCTCTGTAAGGTATCACTCTACTTGTCCATCTTTCTTCTCCTCCACTGATTTTCCTATATTTTGACTGACAACAGAATTTTTTTGTATGAATCATGGCTGTATTATCAATGTTTGTGTACCTAAGTTTTTCTTTTATTCTGTGCTTATAGTGTATAACACTAGAGCTGTGACCTTCTACTTCTGATAACTATACATACATTGTATCTCTGCATTGTAAAATAGTGAGGCTTATTATCTATTTTTATGTATTTTTTATTTTTTATTTTTATTTCTGTATTATTTCTGTTTAACAAATAGTGTTACTGTGGAGCTTTTCTCCCTGGGCCTCTGCTGAAAAAGGGCTGCACACCTCAGTCGGACAAACCCGCTCAACAAATGTAAAATAAATTAATAAAAAAGGTTGCAGGTATGCAGCACTGCATATGTACCCCTCAAGACAGCTGTACCGGAACTTGCAAGGCTGTTACTGGAGTTGGAGTTGGGGTAGGACCCCCATAGGATATGCACACTTGCTAATTCCCTAACACAAAGAGAAGAACCCTAGCAAGTATGGTAAGTGCAACGGCCCAAAAAGATACAATCCATGTAAGAAAAGTAGGACAGCACAAAGTGGTGTAAAATATCTTCTTTAATTATGGCATATAGGCAAAGAAACAATTACAGAACTCCAAGAACCAGACTGGTTTCGGCTGTATAAAGCCCACTGAAGAAGGCTTTATATAGCCGAAACTGGTCTGGTTCTTGGATTTTTGTGATTGTTTCTTTGCCTATATGCCATAATTAAAGAAGATATTTTACACCACTTTGTGCTGGCCTACTTTTATTACATACATTAATTCCCTATCACCTCACTCTTAGCTCAGCCAGGGAATAAATGGGCCAGAGGCCTCTTGTCCTGGTGATGGAATGAATAACTCAGTTTTGTGCAAGAAGGGAAACCATTGGGACGATCCAGCAGACAAAATGTGTATATGTGTATGTATATATATATGTATATATATATATATATATATATATATATATATATATATATATATATATATATGTATATATATATATATGTATATATATGTATATATTTATATATATATATATATATATATATATACATATGTATGTATATATATATGTATATATATGTATATATATATATATATATATATATATATATATATATATATATATATGTATATATATGTATATGTATATATATATATATATATATATATATATATATATATATATATATATATACACATATGTATGTATATATATGTGTATATATATATATGTATATATATGTGTATATATATATATATATATATATATATGTGTGTGTATATATATATATATATATATATATATATGTGTATGTATGTATATATATATATTCGTTATTGTCCAAATGTTAAATATTTGTGAAAAATAATTGTTTAGAATATTGAGACTAAGCTGCAGCCCCACACTGTCAGCATATAAAATGCCTACTATACCAACACAGAGGTTCTGAAGAATCTACCTTCAAAAGTGTCATCTGTTCCTCAGGAAGCCATAAGCTGTACATATCACATGCCACATAGACCTACAACTAAACTTGGTAAGTTGTACATAAACAGTCATCATAACATGAGAGCTGGATAAGTCCATAATGACAAAATCACTATGGTTAATATTGAATCAAGCCAGACTAAAATGATAAGGCAGCAAATCTGAGCTAGCAGTCCACAAGACATTTGGGTGTCTGCGTAAAGCCAACTCATTTCTCATTGTATTTTGTGTTGAGCTTTTAGCACTGTCGCATCTGCTCAGAATAGAAATGAAGGACATCTCATTTAGGTTAAGAATGATTAAAAGTAGTTATTATCTGATCATTGATCATGTTGGAATTATATTCTGCGTGTCCTCCTTGAGTGTGCAACTGATATGGTACTATGGTCAAACATACTGACAAGCCTCAGAAAAGCACGTCTAATTAGCAAATCCACTCATTACCTCATATGACATCTGAATATGAAGGCAGAATTTTCATTCAGATATTGACTAAGGAGATTCTAATATAGACCAGGAGATTTGCTTCCTATCAGTACTGAAGTAAGATGTGCAGCAAGTGAGGGAGTTTACAGCTGTTATACTTCACCCATCTCACATGGCAGTACAAGTGCTGCATTCATTCATTTTTCTAATTACCTGCATATTCTATTTCAGGGTCATGAGGAACCAGGCATGTGTCCTGGCATTCAGTGGATGCAAGACAGAGTGTTATACAAGACAGGGTACTAGCCCGTCACAGGGCACACACAAGTACACGTACAAACAACTTGAAAGATTGCCATTTTATCTATGATCTGTGGGAGGAAACTAAAACACCAGCTGTGAAAAGTTTAATGTGATACTGAAGCTAGAAAAAGTGAGACAAACTGCTGTCTTACAAACTTAGCATATTCAAAATCGAACAGTGGTGCAGAAGCCATATGGAATATCTTATAGATTGATTGTTGGTTTTTAGGCATTTATAACTCAAGTGTATGAGGTTGGGCTTTTAGCATCCAGAAATCAGGAGTACGTATCACATAGCTGTAACTTAATACCAAAAATAAATAAAAGTTGGGAAGTTTCTGTGCATAGGCACTGCAAAAAAACCTCACTGGTTCATCTACTTATGCTTTTGTGTAAATAGATCTCCCGACCAGCTGTCTTTTAATTGGCTTCTGGTTTGGGAAACTTGTTTTCCCCCACTGTAAAAGCCACAGTCAGGCACCTTTTTTGATTACAAGTTTACCAAACTAGCAAGACAATGTGTTATTTGCATTGCTTGTACCCGCTGTTGTGAAACTTTGGAGCATTTAGATGGTAGGATATCCAGAATAAACATCACCCTGTGGAGTGAGGTTTGCAGTATCAGTGTCATCATCAGGAAGTTATGGGGTGCAACTGGTGCTTCAGCAGGGTTTATGCATCAACAACTATCCAGAGATATGACATCTACATGATGATTTTGTTTTACAGGTATGAGTTAACCATTCCCTACATTTCTTCACATCTTTTTAGATGTAAAACTTCAATTTTAGTCAGATTATTTTTTAATTTTTAACTATAGGTTTTGCTCTAGAAGTTGAAGAGGGTGTAGTAGAAATAGAAGAGCTAGCTGCCTGCAATTTATTGTGCTTCAAATATGCTAGCAAGTTTCTAACTCTACCGGCTAGCTTTTTAAAGTGACATTATTCAAATGCCTCATAGGTTCATAGGAGGTCACTAGGCTAGCGGCCCTACAGCCTTTATAAGCTAGCCATGTTAATCCCAGGTTGCCCCAATTATCCTTGTTTAGATGGATGTACTTTACAAATCAGTGCCACCTACCCCTGTCCATGAGGGACATGGGTGCCATCCCCTGGGGTGAATCACCCATCCATTTGTCCAGTTTGCACTTGAATAGGGTAATTGAGGAGCTCTGCTTCACATGAATTGGAAGTTTATTCCAGAGCGGTGGCAATCTCTGGGAGACGTACCTGTCTCTATAGCATGTTGTGTTAATGTCACTGGCAAGGTTGAGATCCCTTGAGCGGGTGATTGTAGTGCCATTTGATTTGCGGATGTGCACCATTTCCATCAGGTCTTGGTCAGAGAATGCCCTGTAGGTCAGGCACAAGTGGCCTCAGTAGCCTATATGATACAGAGTACAGTGACAAGGCTTTCAGTCTATCCATATAGGTCATGGTTTGGAGGCCTTGTATCTTGTTAGTGAGAAACCTTTGTGGTCTTGAGAGGTGCTGTCAGTATTGCATTTAGTGGGGAATTCCGCTTTGCTAAATGAGATAATAGTGCACTTTTTTGCATTTAGTTATAGACTGTGACTGTGGCACAAGTCGTTTGTTTGTGTTAGCCCACCTGTAATATGTTAACATCATTGTGGGATTCAATGATTACTCCTAGTTTACAGTCATCAGTGAACTTCCGAGAAATAGATTCCAAATAGTAAAGGCCCAGTACAGATCCTTGAGGTACGCCGCTAGTGACAGGTCTACTGGTAGAGGTGGAGTCGCCATCTTAGACAGTGTGTTTTCTGTTGGTGAGCCAGTTAACTACCCATCTAGTGATGTAAGTGTCAACACCTAGCTGGGAGTGTTTTTCAATGATACCCAAGTGGGGGTTTGTATCAAAGCTTTGGCTAGGTCCAAATAGGCGGTATGCACTGTCTTACCTACAGCCAGGGCTTTGGTGACCTTCTCAAAGAAGTCTACCAGGTTCAATAAGCACAGTCTACCCTTAACGAAGAAACAGGGTTGGGTCTAGAGTTTGAAGGTCGCCTATGTCCTTGTTGATTAGGTCCATAATGATTCTTTCCATGGCCTTGCAGATGAGGCCGGTTAGACTTTTGGGTCTGTAGCTCCCAGGGTCAGTTGATGGCCCCCCTTTATGCAAGAGGATTACTGTTGCTGTTCTCCATTCTGCTGGTACAAAGCCAGTTTTCAGGCTGTGCTTAAAGAGAAAGGCAAGTGCGTTAGGTAGGTCCTGTTTTAGATTGCGTAGTAAGCAACCTGGGATGTTATCTGGTCTCACTGAGGCTGTATTTTTGGCCTTGTAGAGTGCAGATATGACTTGGATCTCCAGAGTTATTAGGTAGAGAACTGGTGTCAAGTATGCTTTGGAGTATGGCTGGTGGGGATAGTGGGGTGAAGTTTTCACCAAATCTGTCAGCTAGCAAGTTGGTAATTTCCTCTGGTATAGTGTGAGTGGTACCATCTACTACCAGTTTGGCACACAGCGAGACTTTTTCCAAACACTGGAAACAAAATCTTTTGAAGGAACCTTGATGCCACAAGAGCACTTGTTGCTTATACAAGGATGTCATTAATAACAGCCACAATTACAAATGAACTTTGCTTAAGTTTGTAAAATTTGAGATTAAAATTGAAACAGAAATGCTGCACTTAGCATTGCCAAGATGTAAGGATGTTTTGATTGCCAAGATATAGGGATGTTTTGTTTTCCATTAGGACAAGTACTTTGCTAAAGAAAGCTGAAGTTGGTGCTATAAAGTGCAAAACCATTGCAGGCTTATACAAAGCTTTGTACTTATTGCAATTTATAATTAAACGAGAAAGGTGAGAATATCCAAATATTTTTACCGACTAATTAATCCTTCTGAGATCTACTGTTAGGTGAGTACATTACTCAGCTTTACTATTGGACCCCCTCTCCACCGCAGGCAAAGATCACTATATAGGGGATCATGCCCTCATGTCTCTCTCTCGTCTTTAAAGTTCATGCCACACTGATCATTCTGGGCCATTACGTAGTATTCCTTCCATCTTGATGATTCTGGGCTATTACCTTCATCTTCCATCCACTGCAGGAGCCCCTTAAAGTGAGATGTAAACTTTGTGTACTTATCATATCAGTAAGCTTTTGAGGTGAGCCGTCAGCATTATGCACCTTATCTCTTTCTGTGCATTAAGACCACCTGCAAGTAAGCATCCAAGTTTTTAGTGGTACAAGTCTTTGTAGTTTGTGTGCTTTCTTGCAGGTGTGCAACCATTTCTCAAGATATGTTATTAAGGAGATGTGATGCTATGTTCAGGCCAATGGAGCTTGAAATTAGGAGGCATGTGATAGAGCACGGAAGGATGTAGCCATGTATGCTACCTACTGATGGGAGTAGGGGGCCCTCTTTAAGGTCATTTGATTAGTAATAGTATTCATTTTTTTATCTGTTTTATATGGGCTGAACAACCAAGATGAAAAAGAAGACTGCATTTCTGAAAGGGGAAGTTTATAAGATGCTAAAATTCAGCTGGCACTTGAGGATTTAGCTTCTGCTGTTAGTATTGTTAACTGTGCTTTTATTGGATAACAAAGCGTTAGATTCCATATTTTAATATACAGACATAAGTGCACAATTACACATTAGAAAAGTTAATGTAAAGCTTTTCATATTTAATGTGTTTTGTCTGGTCTTTCTGGCTCTGTCTTCCATGCATCTACTTTTTTTATTCCATTGCTAACAAGACAGCTTTGTTGTCATGTGTGGATTAATTAGTTCTAAGGTTATACTGCTTTGTAGAATTCTGTTTTGCGAAGATCAGTCTTAATGAGTTGCTAATGCTTTTAAACCATAAACTGTCTAAATGTCGAAGTCATGGGCTCATTAAAACAGCTTCTTGGAAATCAGAAGAACGGAATGTTGTTTACCTTGAGATGTTAATGATCTGTTTGAAGATGGGTTGTCTGTTTTGTTTAAGCTGTCTGATCACACATTTTTCATCCAGAATGCCAAAACAGGTGTATTCAATTCCTAATGGCAATGATATGTTCACTTTTAAAATTTGCCACATTTTTCCTTGACAACAGGGCTGCTCTTCGCCAATAGTAGTAAAATTTGCAGACACACAAAAGGATAAGGAGCAGAGGCGTCTACAGCAACAGCTGGCACAGCAGATGCAACAGCTAAATACTGCCACCTGGGGGAACCTTACAGGCCTTGGAGGACTCACACCTCAGTACTTGGCTGTAAGTAGTTGAATACCTCGGTTAGTAACAGAATTAAGCAAAGGTTTTCATGACATCAAAATCTGATTTCTTAATGTCCGGTTCACTTGAATTTTGTTGATGGATGCATGTATTTTGATTACAAAATATGCAGTGTTCTGTGTTGTATATACAAAGGACATTTGCAGTTTGGATATGGCTTATTTTCTGACATGTTCCTATTTTGTAGTAAAAAGAAATGACGCTATGTTCATAAGAAAATGATGTACTGTTGGTTCACATTAGTTATTGAATCATTATTACAGATTACCGTATATTTTAGTATTGTTAACCTTTTCTTCTGTTTTTGTGGGTATGGGGAGAGGGTAAACCAGAGTGTTTTGCACTCTGTAGTCTTTAAAAACAGGGCATATAATGAACCTGATTATGTTTGAAAGGATTCACTGGTAGTATTAAGGAGCTGGATTGATGAATCCTCCTGTTTCCTGACACAAAGTTAAGGATGGGCATACCTATAATGAGGGAAAAGTAAGTAGCCTTGATATTGCTAAATACTTTGAGTAGCAAAAGAGGCTGGATTCTTTCCAGTGAATCCTCATGACGCTGCAGAAGCAGTAAATTCCACATGTAAATAAGCTTTATTGTGTAAACCAGTTTATGCAGCTCATAAAAATTAACAAAGAAAGTAGTACATTCTGCAGCGTAATACTTTTCAAAAAAATGTTCAGTGCCAGCTGCCGTTTCCCATGCCAGTCCATGTTTGAACATGCGCATTTACTAGATGATTGTATAAAAGCAGTATTGTTGGAAGATGAATGCTGGTGGGAGCAGTACGTTAGGGTTGTAGGATTTGGTAAAGTGACATTTGCTGACATTTAATTTTTTTTTAAATTGACATAGTTTAAATAGTTTCCCCAGCAGGTGGCTACTTTCAGAATACAGTAAAACAACATCAACATCTTCCATAATCTCTCATTCAGGGAGCCTTGCCCTTTGATTCCACCCCCCCCCCCATTTTTTGCAGTCAATGTGGATCACTTCATTTTATTTTGTTCAGTGAAATTCAGTTATCTCATTGCATTGATGATTTTAATACTGGGATGATGTACAAACTCAAATGCTTTTTGTAAGTGTACATATAAAAAAATACCCCTACTCTTTAGCTGTCTTTTGTAAAACCTTTTTATTTTAACAAGAACTGTTGAATCTATCAGCAGACAAATTTTGCATTTATTTCATGTTTCGTAAAATTGTTTTGAGTTGAGCAAGTTATGGAAGCTAACATACTCCTCCCACCCTGATTTCATGTAAACTGGATAACCAGTGAAAAAAATGTATTTTTTGGTTGGGGGGGGGGGGGGTAGCTGTCTGTCATCAGCCATGACCTGGAATGGCTTTTCAGTGTTCTGCTTCAACATCCCAACATCCCAAGCACCTGTCTTATTTTATCCCTCATAGTCTAGGGCCCACAAGCCTTTGTGTAAATATCCAGAGATGAGATGGAGGGGAGATCAGGGCAACCCAGTATGGCAACATCCTTATAGATGCAAGCTTTTTGTTATGCCCTACCCATTGTACTGTTCACTACTCAGTGTGTAAATGTCACGTGTGCTATAGGACTTACATCACACAGTCTCTGCTGAGAGCTTGCCACTCCTGAATAGTATAGCCCTCCTCTCCCACAAGAATATAAGAAAGCTAGCAAAAATATCCCTCTATCCCCATCTCTTTGACCACTTTCTCAAGAAATTGCTCTGCTGTATGGCTTACCCAGTATTTCCGTGTTAGAAAAGTGCTGATATTTTGGAAGACCTCTTTCTTTTAAGGTTGATTATTGAATAGTCTTGTCTAATGCAAACAGTATTTTCTTATAGTGATTGGGTTACATTTTCAAACAGTGATACAGACGTTGCCGCCTCACAGCAAGAGGTTTTCCGGTTCGATCCTCGGCTGGGGTGCCTTCTGTGTGGAGTCTGCATGTCCTAATTGTGGTTGCGTGGTTTTCTTCCGAGTGCTTCGGTTTCCTTCTACATCCCAAAGACATGCTGTAGGTCAATTGGGTACTCTAAATTGGCCCTAGGCATGAGTGCGTGCGTGTGTATACCTTCCATGTAAGGTTTGGTGCCGGGCTGGCAACTTGACACCGTAAAACTCCACTGCCAATCATGAGCGGACAGGTGATCCTCTGTGGCAACCCCTAACCGGGAAAAAGCTGAAAAAAGAAGAAGATACAGAAATCTACACAGAGTCATTCTGCAACATCTTTCTGTGCCGAGGCTATATTAAACTTAAGTTGCATTAGACAGCAGTACATCACGTAGAACTGAAAAAGCCTTGTTCAGTTGCTAGCACCAGATAGCTCATCTTGACCCAGTGGAAGACGTAACTTGCTGTGTTTTTCATTCAGAGCTTAAAATCTAAGTTTCCAAGTTAGGGATTGTCCTACATGCCTCCCATTCAAGATGGTTGATTCATCAGTTGTTTTGTGACGGTAACAAATCCTTGAGATTCAGCAAAATCAAGTTCATTAATTCTTGAAAACTTGACTAGTGAACTTTGTTTTAAGTGGTATTGCATTATTCATCCATAGCTTGTATCAATTTTATCTATCATGACTATTCTAAATTTTTGTGAGGTAATTTACCTGTTGTAGTTTAGTGCAGATGTGACTGCTTCCCCAGCTACATTTTATAAACTGTCATTAAACGACCATAATTTGGTTTTATAGAACAAGCAATACAATGACATGATCCAGTCAAGCTGTTTCAGTATTTATCTTTCAAGTTAACACACAACAAAGTCTTAAGCAAAATGATTCGAACATTAGAAGCATGTGGTGTGCTGAATATTAGCTGTAGAAAAGGTGAGCATGAAACATGTTCAAGTATAGATCACTATTGCAGTAGCCTAAGTTATATTGGTGCTACCCCACTGCAACCGTCCAGCTAACAAAAGTTAAGGACTCCTACTATGTGCGCCAACTGTCAGGAGTGCAGCCAAAGTTCCATAAAAAAGATGAAGTGCAATTCAGAGCTTGTTTGCTGCTGAAGTGTGCGCTCCTTAGTCATGTCCTGTAAAAATATACCCATTTGAGGAAACCTTCCACTAACTTTAATTTTATGAAGAAAACTTGAGTTTTTCTATGAATGTGTTTAGCTAGGAAACAGAATGCTTTTGAACTGCCATTGCATTGCTATGGTAGTTGTTAAGTAAATGCTTGTACGAACTTTCTGTGAGGAAGAATTTTACTTTTGAAAGCAATTTTACGTAGATTGTGAACTTTTGTGTGTTTGGGGCAGAGTACTGTGCTTATGGGGAACAGTCGTCAGTCTCTTGATTACATTCAGAACACTTCTTTACATTACAGTTTACCAACCTTGTCCAGGACCTTTTCCCCACTTTCGACGCTCTCTTCCTTGCTTGCCTTAAAGAAGAGCAGCACCCACAGACTGAAAATAACATGTTTATTTCATCATGTCTTGATCTTTCCTACATTTTAACACCACTTTTGGACTTTTATCTTTTTTTTTTAAATGTACTTTTTTATATTTTTAAATGTAATTCCAGAGTCTGCCCACATGGGGTCTTGCATCTTGATTTTTTAGTCTACCTATAGATATCCCATAATGCATTGTTTGACATTAAAATATTACATCACAGCCCCTAAGCTCCTGTTAATGCCTTGACTTTACATGTGTTTTCACATATACCCTGCTTTCTTTTAGTCAGTCAGGTTTAATGACCACTTGCTTTTCAGTGACTACTTAAAAGACAAAGATTGCTTTAAAACATGTTTTTCTCAATGCTTCTACTTTATCTGGTGGTCAGTCTGCTATCCCAAGGAAGTTTGACAAATTATTCAGGGTACCCCAGAGACACACGCTACCTGTTTGTAATTCTAAAGCAGATCCAGCAGTTATTTTGCTATCCAAATCTGCTTCTGTTACACAGGTTATGATAGTTAACCCCATTCTCTCTGACAACGATGGAAGAGCAGTGAATAAGTTAGGGAAGAAAATATATTCTTCTAGTACTTTAGCTTTCAGAATTTTAAGCTGCTGAAGTTTGAGAACATGCAGAAGTTAATGACAAACATTGCTGACAGCTGTTTCTCATGCCACTAAACAGATTTTAAAGTATGCCTATGAAAATGTTGATTCTTCATGTAAAGCTACGATTTCTGGATGAGTTTTGAGGAGACTTGCGTGGCTAAATTCTCAAAGTCTTCCTGATCATGATAAAACCAAGATTTTAAATTCTTATTTAGGTAAACAAGTTCTGCTTGGCCCTTTTGCATTCGAGGTGCTTAAAAGATGTGAAGGAAAGGGAAAAAAATGATTCAAAGCTTGTCTTGGATTTTTCAACCCTCCTTTTTCAGAACAAATACTAATTTCCCCTTCCCTAATAAGCAATTTTAGCAGCAAAGAGCCAGCAAACAAGGTTTTAAAAAGCAATGGAAAGGAATCTGTAAAAAGAAAGGAAAACCCTCTAATAATAATGGACAGTTCTTTCAGTCAGCTTGACTATCCACCTGTTCAGCCCCCCCCCCCCCAACACACACACACACCCCTAGCAACCTTTTCCATGTTTGAGACTTCACCTCCCTTTGTGACATCAGATTGTCTCAGACTGCTAGGTTCTGAATGTAATCCAGCAGGGATACACTTCACAATAGAAATCCCTTTCCTCTTGTCCAGGAAACCAGTTTTACTATTTCCTCTCATCTTGAAATACATGATATCTTAGGAAATCATAGAACCTGTGCCCCCAATCTCCTAGGCAAATGTTTTTATTCAACATTTTTTTTTGTTTCCCAGAATGGAAGGGTGCTTGATGCCTGTACTGGAGCTTACCTAAGACTTTTTGTCAGGATTCCGAAGTTCAAGATGTTATGTTCCGTCTCTTGTACCAATGATTCCCCACATGCTTTCATGGTAAATCTGGATCTAAAGGGTCGCTATCATCGCATTCGCCCATTGCAGAGCATTTCAGGTGTTTTAGATATGCTGTGTCTGGCTTGTCAGTTCTCTTTTTTACCCTTTGGACTGTCGACAGCAGCAAGGATTATTCACAAAACGCCTAGATCCAGTTATTGTTTATTCCAGACTTCAAGGCATTCACATTTTTCTATATTCAGATGGTTGTCTTTAACTTTTTTAAACCCTTTTATTAAAATATGGCATAGGCACGCATACATTAATAGAAAAGAAAGTAAACCATTTTAAGTTTTTTTTCCAATTACACATATTTCACATTACATGTTATAAAGAAAGAGAACATGTATTTGGACAATTTTATCTTTACAGACTCTCTTTCTCAGTTGACAAAAATCTTTAGCTACTAATCAGGCAACTCTACTTAATCTGGGTTTTCAAGTAACCTTTCAGAAGTCTTCTGTCATCCCTTTTCACTTAATGATTTTATTGGGGGTGCTTGTTGGACTATGCCTTGGGAATGCCCTTTCTCCCTCTAGACAAAGTAGACTTGTTTTAGAAGCTCTTCTTAAATATCTCTTGTCAAAACCATGCATATGCAAGGAAGTTTCTCGGATTTCTGAAGTACATAGCATCAGCAGTTTTCATGCTTCCACTAGCCAGGCTACACATGCAGGAAATAGAATTGCACCCTGGATCCGTCTGGATTTAGCATGTACACCCTTGGTCTTTTTAGATCCCAGTTCTGGGATTTGCAAAGAGTGAGACTGGATGATGGGTGGACCATAAAACTTGCAATCCATTCTCCTTTCTTACCTCCTCACCAATCAAACACCACAGGTACTTCAGATCTGGAGTGGGGAGCATTTTCAAAAAAGGTAAAAATACAAGCTTTATGGGATCCTGTAGACATATAGAAGTATATAACAATCAGAGAGATGCTGGCAGTTATCAATACTTTGAAGATCTTGAAACATTTCTGGCCCCCCTGGACCTCTGCAGGTGTACACAGGCAACAACATTGTCATGTGACCCATAATCTGGGGAGTCCCAGATCTTGCCCCCTTTGCAGAATTGCCATGATGCACTTAAATAGATTTTGAAAGGAGTGCTACAGACTCCTATACACAGGAAACAACTGTTTTTTTCTTTGTCATTTGAACTTTGTGCTTGAGAAGTTTACTCAGTCTCCATTTGAACCAGCTCATAAGGCTGGATTAAGTTTCTTAACTTTATAGTCAGTTTTACTCATTGCTCTGACATCAGCTAGGAGAGTATCATGATTTACAAGCAGTTGTCGTGAGTCATCCCTTTCACAGGACAGCGTTTCTTTGAGTACAAACTCTGTCTTTATGTCTAAAATTCTCTCAAGAGTTTATTTTAAGCCAGACTGTTTATTTCCTGGTTTTTATTTCTTAACCTGGAACACGGGAGAAAGAATTCTTCAAACTCTAGATGTAGACATGCAGCACATATACTACCTAGTCAAAACTTAAACCTTCAGGAAAGCCGATCAGTTTTTCTCCTCTGAAGGTAAGAGGAAAGGACAAACAGTTTCAAAATGGACCATTTCTATGTTGTTATCTCATGCACTTGTCTTTTGTTAGACTCGCCATAGTAAGCCATTTCAGGCAGGGTTACGGCCAATTCCACAAGGACTTTGGCTTCTTCAGTGGTTTTCTGGAAAGGGATAGACTATAGAAATTTTCTAGAGGCAGCAATATGAAACTCTGTACACACTTTTACAAAGTACTACAAACTGAATTCCGTTTCTAGGTCCAGTACAGGCTGTGCTGGGACCATTTTCTGGGGGCTCCTGGAGTCTTAGTTTATTGGCCTCCTCCCTTGTTTCCCTTTTCTTCCCTATGTTGTGATAATCTAGCCAAATAGCTCTGGCTAATACAGCAGTGATCTGTGTTTGAACATGGTATTGTCTAAATGAAACTTAACAGAAGATGCTCTAAAGATCACCGTTGCAGGAGCATCCCATCCCTCCAGACCCACATATGCTTGCTTGTGTTTGTGTGTGTGTTTTGCCAGTGTGTGGATTTCTTCACTCTTTTTATGTATATAGTTATTGTTTGATGTTTCCTAGTATTGTTCTTCAGGACTGCCTCCATTCTAGGCAAAAAAATGCTACCTGTCTTTTTTATGGATCTTTGTTCAATTGAACTCCTGACAGAGCATACAGAAGTTGCCCTTTCCTTTTGGAAGCTGGCCAGATGAAATGGGGTAGGCACAAACAGCTTAGGCTACAGCAACAGTGATGTATTAGAACATTTACTGTTATAGTAAGTTTCACTTACAAAACTCTACTTGCCGTCTTTTTCTTTATTTCTGAACGATACAGAACTGAATTTCACTACTGGTCTTGTTTCTGACTTTTCAAAGTTGTGAGGTAAACTGATGGTTATAATAATCCTGTTTGCTTGTGGCTTGGAATATGTGGAACAGAGAAATCAGTCAGTGTTACTCATGCTTGCTGCCATTTCAACAGGTACACTCTTTATGTAATATGTTTACATGGTCAGGCAACATTACAATTTATCTCTGTTTTGTAAAGTGCATTTCAGGCAGGGTTACGGCCAATTCCACAAGGACTTTGGCTTCTTCAGTGGTTTTCTGGAAAGGGATAGACTATCGAAATTTTCTAATGGCAGCAATATGAAACTCTGTACACACTTTTACAAAGTACTACAAACTGAATTTCGTTTCTAGGTATCACTTCTGTGTCACTGTTAGACAGAGGCACAGTATACTAACCTCGAAAAAGGGCATAGCAAAATAAATTTAAAATGGGTGGCGAAAGCCAAGCACATTCTGGCTAGGCTTATAAATGCCCTAGGGCAGATAGCCTAGTATGAACCTATGAACCTATTAGGTGAAAGCACATCTAGGAGAGAGCACATCTCATTGTTAAATATGGGCATTCATCAGTAATGCAGCCTTTTGAATTCATTCTGTTTCAAAATTTTGTTTTAAACTTTTTAAAAAGTATGAGTTTGTGGCAACGTATACCTCCATTTTTGCAGTCTATAAAATATTGCTTGATATAAAGTTGTAATATGGAATCCTGAAGCAACTCTACAGTTATGGCACACTTGTGTGCTTGATTGTTTACATTCCTTTATAACAGCATTGCAAGAAAGATTTACAGAGCATGTATTGCTTAACTCTACATATGTAGGAACTAAAAATGATTGGGGGAGGGACTTCAAGTGGAAGAACTAAAACAAAACCATGATTGACAGAGAGAGGTTATGGTAGCTGTTGTACTATTGAGAGTTGTAATTAGTCATGCTATGTTGGCTTAAACAGATTTAGCACCTGGCTGTTAAGAGTAAATTGATTAATCATTTTAAAAGTAAAACACTATTGAATTTTCCCTCTGTGTATGCATTGCCTAGTAGAGATTGCATATTAATATGGATTTAAATCACAGACTCTGAGGAATTTGTCTGTTTAGTACCCATTTAGGTATAAAATTATTACTTTGCGAACATTAAAAAAATACTAAAACCTATAAATGCTGAATTCAAGGTATGCTTTTCTTTTTGGCTTTTTTCAATTTTTGCCTCTTCTGTTCTAGCTCCTTCAGCAAGCGACCTCATCTAGTAGCTTGGGAGCCTTCAGTGGTATTCAGCAGATGGCCGGTAAGTACTCTGTTCCTGAATTTAGTTTTAACCACCTGTAATCTGCATTTATTTTCCTAAGCTTTTGCGCTTTAGTATTTTAGTCCACTATTTTAAGAATTATATACACATCATTATATGGGGAGCATTCCCACTAGCTTAGTGCACTTCAACCTTTTAGCCATTGTCCAGACAACCAAAGTGAAACAGAAGTGGCAGTTTGGTAACCAGTGGCTTAATAAATCTGCAAGTAAAGAAACATGCATCATAAGACATTATTTAATGGGAAAAAAATAAATGGTTAGACAACATATAATTTCCTGCAGTATTCCAGTACTGAAGTAGTATGTTGTGCAAATTATTAAAGTGTTTTGCTCTATGGTATTGAATATTTTATTTTTTTAGCTTTTAAAGATATATATACCTGCAATGTTCACCATTTTCACTGACTGGTAGCACACTTGATTCTTTTGCTAACAGATGAATCTTTCGGCTAGGAAATCAGATGGTAAAATTATTTGAAATCCTATTAGCTGGAAGAATTTATTGGTAATGAGCTATGCTATTGATAACCAATGTGTAATGTATAGCCAGAGGTTAGGCTTGGAGTGTAACCTTCTGTTTTAATGTTCTCACTTTCACATGTTGACGGAGCATGCAGTATGCTCAGTTATCAGTAGGTGAACATTGTTTCTGTAATGACAAGTCTTTAAAAATGTAAGTAAAAACTTGTTTAATGGAATACAGTTTTCAAAAAATCACATTTTCTGTTTACTGTGATCACAGATGAGCTTAACCCATGGTTATATTTTTGGGGTACCTGACAAATCTTCGAACGCTCAAAATTTCAAACATTACATGGTCGAGACCAAATGTTCGAAATTTTGAATGTTCAAAGATAGACTTTCAACGGTGCCGTATGGTGCAGATAGGGAGAATTTCCCTTTTCTGCACTGAAATGCGGTCTCGGAGTTGGTATATTTAAGTAGGGGGGTGTGAGGGGCACAGCTGTTAGTGTTTTTTTTCTTTTTTAACTTTTTTTTTTATTTGATGTTCGAACATCCAAATGTTGAACATTTGGTCTCGACCATGTAATGTTCGACATTTGGATGTTCGAACATTTAACATAGACCCTATTTTTGAATACTTTGCAATTTGTATAGTGCATTTGAGAGGGATTATTCCTCTTTTGTCATACCACACATGTCCAAACATAGATTTCATAGCCAGCTTTTTCCTTGTAGTAAACAGACTTACCTGTAGACTTGTACCTTGTTTTGCTTTCTTATTTTATCACGTTTTCTTAGATATTTACTTCAGCCTTTTTCAAGAATATGGGAAGTCTTTTGCCTATTCTGACAGTCAATGAGTTTAAATCGTCCTTCAGATGAGATGCCTAGAATCAGGGACAGTATTTAATTATTACTCTAATTCATTTAAGAAGTTATTAGAAAAATAGCTTTTGTATCAACTTCCTTTTCTTGAACAATAAGAAATATGAACTGTATGTCTGGCACTATTGACTGACTGTAATTCTCAGTAATTTATCAGAAAATCAAAATTTAAAAACCCATATTCAGGTTTTGGGTTTTTCTTAATTGGATTGTAAGCATTTTAGGCCTCTAGACTTGTGTTTTTAAGGTTCTGGCTTTTGTCATGGATTGCAGGTCATGAATATGACTACTTAGGAAAATCAGCTGATGTACAGAGACCAGTGAAAACATGCCGAATGTCTAGAGGTGATGAAATATGTTACTTGGGAATCACAAAGACTGAACACTAGATACCATATATCTCTTCTTTGACTTTGTCTAAAGGTAGAGAAGCTCAAAGTAGGTGACCAGTCACAGGTCAGCATTATAGACTGGTGAACAGCATAAGAATATTTGTTTCAGTTCAGCATAACTGCAGCATTTCTTATGCATTTTACCATAAAGGAAATAAAATGGTAGAGAATTAAAAATTAAATAAGACTTTGCTTAAGCAATGATAGCACTTTGAATTTCATTACAGGTTAATGGTAGTATCTCCAGCCTAAAACTCAGTCTGTAAAGAAGAATACTGACTGAACTATTGTTTTACCTAAGACAAACCGATTTTATGAAGGGAAAACAGTAACATGGCTACCATTGACCAGCAGTTTATTTATTTATTAATTACAGTTTGATGACCGGGATAGTCCACTGGGCCTGGAAGAGCCCGTTTTCAGTGGATACCTGGGGAGAAAAGCTCCACAGGATATAGACAATTTTAAAATAGTTATACAAAAGTAAATAAAGTAGAACAGTGAAAAATACAGAGAATATGCAATGTGTTAAAAAAAGGCATAACATTTCTAATCCTAGGTAATGATTTACAAAAGTGAGATTCATGTAGTTAAATAATTATATAATAATGCAGTGTTATAATTTTCTATCATACTGCCATTAAAAGGCTGTGAAATGTACAGCTGGCAACAGCATCTGCCTGCTTATTCCTCTAGATCTTGTCTACTAGAGTATATTATGTGCTCCATGACAAAAATGCAGTAAAATATCCCAGAAGGTACCATAATGTGGCTGTTAACAAATTTAGTGTGATGCCTGTACACAGTACTAACAGCAGAACTGGGAATGGAAGCTTGGCATAAGTGAGTGCTACTTTTACAATGGCATTTGGTAGTAAAGTCATAAATGTGATTAATTTATTAAACTAGTTATCCTGGTGAGAGTTGTGCTAAAAGCAAGTCAAGGGATAGACCAGATTTCTCTAGCCCCAGAAAGTGTCTAGGTCGTCTTATAAATTCCCAAACATTGTCATACAGGTTGAGAAAGAGAGAATCTCTACAACATGTCCTGGGCCTGCCCAATCCCTGGTACATCTCCCATGGGAGACACCCAGGGGGGTATGCATACAAGGTACAAATACAACCTAATGTAACTCCTGTCAACAAAACACATAGTTGCAGTCTGAGATCATCCCAGTCTGCTTAGTTTATCTCAATACTACAGAAAAAAAACAGCTACCCTACAAAGGAACCTCATTTGTACCTCTTGTATTTGCACTCTTATCCTATCAGTCACTATCCAAAGCTCATTTACCCATAGGTGAGGGTGGGGAAATAAACTGACCTGTAAGGTGCGAATTTTATGACTCAGTTTTTGCTTTATTACCAAAGTCCAGGACAATGGTTCCAGTACTAGTCCCACTGCAGCCATCCACTGGTTAGTCCCCTAGCCACCTCTGCTTTCACTTATGGTAAAGACCTCCATTTACTTGAACTGCTCCACATGCAATATCTGATCCCCTGAACAGTAATTTTAGTGAAGGTGAGGTAAATTCTGCAAAACTACTATAGTAGTAGGGGAGCATTCATCATTCTCCTTTGTTGCGAGACTATGGAATTAGTATATTTTGTTGGGGGGTTGTTAGGGTAGCTTGTCTCCCACATCCAGGGGTGCAGAAAAAGATAGTTTCTGAAGTATGCTCAAAGTAGTTTTACTGAATTTGTTTGTCTGAATTTACTTTCATAGAAATTTCTGTCAGATTGAGTCAGATTCCAGAAACTGGGGACAAAATGGCAACGTTTACTAGGGGAATTACTTGAAGAATGAATTCTAAATGTTTCCAAACGTCTAAAAGTGTACTAAAAACTCAAGGACAGTAATGTTTGTAGATAGTGAAACTCCATGACAGTGAACAGACGAGCTGAATTTCGAGAGCAGATCGATCAAATACATTCTTACTGGTAAAAGGCGATAAATTTGATTTTGTTTACTTATGTTTTGATTACCTCAGATGAATTGAGATATTTTACATCTAAACTAATGGTAAAAGTATTTTTTCTGACAAAGTCCAGTGTAGTCTGGTTTATAATAAAACACGCACACACATATGTATATGTATGTGTGAAGAGAGAAGGAAATAGGTTGAGATGAAGAAGAATGGCAGCTCAATACAGCACTTGTGAAGTCTATAGAACAGATGAAGCCAAGCCAGGTATAAAAGTAAGGTACCTAAGAAAAAGGTGGCGGAATGCAGAAGTCCAAGAAGTTATGTAAAGAAAGGATTGCAGGGAAAAACGTCGGAGATAGGAAAAATGGACCAGACTATGAATGAATAGTAGCTCATCAAACGGCTAAGACAGCAGTTGCAGTATCAAAAAGCAGGGCATCAGAGGGTTCTGGAAGGTGAGACTGCAGATAGCACAAAGAAACCCTTTCAGGCTGCAAGTCAAACAGAGAAAGATAAAGAAGGTATTTGTTAGCTGTGAAGCTGAGTTCATCAGTTACATTATTATGCTAACCAGTTTAAGTGCAACCTAGATCAGTGGATGGGGAATAAAAAATGTACACCTGGCCTGGCACCCATATCCCTTATGGAGAGAGGTTGCTTATAAATGCCTGACCCTCAGTGTCCTATTCGGATACAGGAAATCTTTCTTTTCAGAAAACGTAACTAGGCTTAGAAAGCCCCCCCGATCATTAACCTAGTAAAAATCTATGAATCAGACACCATTCGTAAGGTATGCCAGCAATAACTTGCTGACCAGTGTACAGGACATCAAAGGCAGATAGGATTATTTCCAGCAGCTCTCTGAATGAAGAACATTCCACTGAAGCTGTACTGCCCCATGAAAGATGAACTAGAGCCCACTCTAGATGAAATAAGAGCAGCACTAAAGAAATCAAGGAACCACTTAAACTTCAGGATCATGCAAACCCCTTCCTCTGGCACTAACAAGCTGTTTTGAAAGAAAACTATATAAAGTATATTTAACGATACACAGAAGCCAGACAGTTATCCATAATAGCAGGCAGACTACACTTGAATTCTGAGTCAGTGTTAGAAGGGTCTGCCTTATAGTACAAACTGTTTGCACTAGAAAAATTGTCAACTAGTTGTATTATCAAAATTATTTAGTAGCATTGCTGAAAGTTATTTTTTAATCCTTTGGCCAAAATTAAAGTCAGCAGACTCACAAATATGTAAGTTATCTTTTCTTTGTCCTTCTATTCCTATGTTGCAATATTCTTGTAGGATTTTCCTCTTCAAGCAGTACGTCGGCTCCTATACAAAAGGTTCAGGTTAGCTGTTGCAGCTGCGTGGGACATCACACGTAGGGGCATAAACCAGGTTCCTTAAATGTGACGTCTGCACGCAAAGACCTCAGAACTTTTCAGCCACAGACAACCAACGCATCGTGTGCTTCACTTCTTCAACGCAAACGTCTAAAAAGCTAAGTACCCCGTTGGGTTTTTTTTCTTCTGTTGTCTTGCTAAGCTTGGTTTGTTGTAGATAGCCAAAGCTGATGTCAGCAAAAAAGAGTAAATGGCAATGCGGGTGCCAGATTCCCTATAAAGACTTGCATGACTGCTGCGTTTTTTGCTTAGGCCGGGAGCATGACCACAACGCCTGCTCCATTTGCCAATCATTTGTACCTAAGACCCTGCACGGCCATCTGGCCACCCTTAATCTTTATTTGGAGAACCAACGGCTTAAACATTTAGCCCTTAGGATGGATCCCAACTCAGAGGCATCGACAGAACCTCCGCGTAAGAAGGCCAGGTTTCCTAGGCCCTCTTCCTCTGCTGCTCTGCTACCAGATGCCCTGCCATCTTCCGATTCAGGGGTTGAGGGGAGCTCAGAAGAACTGTTGACTTCAGCAGCGACCCTTGTGGAAGCCGTTTTGCAGCCGAGGACTGGCATGTCCCCGGAGTCAGCCCAGACTCCGACTACCGTCATGGTCAAGGGGGAACCAGAATTAACAGAGTCTCCAACCGGATCCCTTCTCTGGAAGCTACTTCTGTTATATCAGCATTCAACTCCAGGCCTACGCCTAAGTCCACTCCATCCAAAAGAAAACAAAAGGCCAAACATTTGACCATGACTAAGGAAGGCCTACCTGACTGGCAGTCCTTCACTTCCTCCTTGATGCATGCCTTCAGCCTCATCTACCTCTATTCTACCACTGCTAAGCCCTAGGTTTGCTTCTGCTTCTTCTCTCCCTCCTCCAACCTCTCAGGATAGGAGCAAGACACTGATTACTCCTCTTCTGAGGAATCCATCTCTTACACCTCACAAATTGCTTCCCCTTAGGAGTACTACTCCCCAGATGAAGAATCTATTGAGGGAGACTCTATTGCAGAGGATATTACATTGGTGAAACTATCACCAAAATGAAAGAATATTTCAAATGGGACACCTCTCAAATGTCTGAAACCCAGAAATGGGACTCTGAATTGTTACAGGTAGAATCCCCTCACCTTCTGCTATCCCACCTGTCATCCCTGCATACTTGGATGCTTTTTCCTCTGCATCCAAGATACCAGACTCTCAGCCACCTGTCCCTAAATGCCCAGACCACTTTTACAAGGTGCCTGAAGATCAAAAATTTCTAGTCACCCCCCACGACAGACCCAGCTGTCATTGCCACATACCCGGACAAACAATCCAGACTCATTCCATCTGCCTCATTCTTACCCACTGACAAAGATAGCAAATCTATGGATAGGATTGGTAAGAAGGTCTACAACTCTTCCACTTCGGCTTTTAGAGCCATCAGCTATCAAACTCATTTGACCAAATTTGCTTTGGACGTGGTCTCTCAAGCTGCCACCTTACTAGCCAGTACTCCTGACTGCTCCACTAAAGCTGACATTTCTTCAAAACTTTCTCTGGCTGCCCAAGTAACCAGACACTCTATCAGATGCAGCTATGATGCTGCAGAGGCTTCTGCTTGCTCTGCAGAATCTGCCTCTGTTCTCAGTAGTTAGTCCTGGCTTAGACTTCAGCACCTACCAGAGGACTTTAAGTGTAAGATCTTGGATGCCCCCCTGGACCCCAATTTCCTCTTTGGAAAACAATCTTCAGATCTGTTAAAGAACCTGCAAGAAAAGAGTAAGGAATTGCAATACATAAAACATTTATTGGTGTCCCCCATCCCCAAATACTATAGGAACTACCCGGTGGCCAAGGCCACTTTTGTCAGACATAACCCAGCCCCTGCTGGATCTGCCTCTTCCAGGCCTAGAAGAGCTACCAGAAGAACAACCTCTTCCAGGACACCTGCCCCTCAGCCTCCCCCTAGGCAGCCCTTTTGAGACAGAGGAGGCCCCAACAATGCGTGACTGCCTTGCCCCTTACCCCTCTCTGCCCATCTGTCTCACTGCCTGCCCTTCTGGAAAACCATCACCACAGACAGATGGGTCTTGGCCATCATCCAAAAAGGATACTTCCTTTCCTGGAAAGAAAGTCCACCCCTAAGAAAAATTCCCTTTCCCCCAAAAAATCAAGGCATCTTTTGCCACGAGTCCTGACAGACCTGATCTTTGGTACCGTAGAACCTGTCCCCTCAGGACAGGAAGGAAAAGGCTTCTACTCCCGACTGTTCCTGGTCCCCACAAAAGACGGACCATGGAGACCTATTCTAGACCTTTCCTTCCTAAATCTATTCTTACAGGTGCCTACCTTCAGAATACTGTCGCTCCCAAGCATCCTTCCTGTTATATGTTCAAAGGCTTTCATGGCCACATTGGACCTAAAAGAGGCTTACTTGCACATTCCTATACTACCCTCCCACAAAAAATACTTGCGTTTCTCTGGACTCTCCTCTCTTTTCCAATTTACTGCCTTGCCATTTGGTCTCTCCACTGCCTCCAGAGTGTACACAAAATGCCTGGCACCCACCATTGCCCATTGCAGAACACAGAGAATTCATGTTTATCCCTACCTAGATGACATCCTGATCCTGGCAGACTGCAAAGAAACCCTTTCTGCCCATCTGCTATTCACCATGTCCCTCCTACAAAATCTGGGGTTTACCCTCAACCTCCCAAAGTCTTCCCTAACACCAGAGCAAGACAAGATATTTCTGGGTTGCAGAATCAGGACAGACCTAATGAAGGCTTTTCTACCCCAAGACAAAGTCAGCTCCCTGACCACCCATTTCAAAGCCCTGCTGCAGACCCATGTAATCACTGCAAGACAATTCCTAAGGACCCTGGGCCTTATGGCAACAACCATCCCTGTGCTTCCACTTGCCAGATTGCATATGCGAAAGCTACAATGGTATCTAAAAAACATTTGGTCCCAACAGCAGCATCCCCTGGAACAAGGAATCACTCTTACCCTGCCTAAAGGCAGAGGTCCACTGGTGGATTCAACAAGTACAGCTCAATCCCGGTCTTCCCCTTCAGTCCCCACTTCCAACTCAGGTAATGCATACAGATGCATCAGACGCAGGATGGGGAGCCACTTTGGCATCCTACAGGGTTCAAGCAGCATGGCAGTCTTCACTGAAGGCCAAACACATCAACGTGATAGAAATGACAGCAGTTCTCCTGGCCCTGAAAACCTTCAGCCCCCTGCTTGTACCAGGTGTACTCCTAATACTTACAGACAACACAGTCATGTGGTATCTCAACAAACAGGGAGGGACAAGAGCGTACCTCCTGTGCAGACTAACATTGCGGATATGGGAGCTAGCCTCTTACCACAACCTGTCCCTGCAGGCATCATACATCCCCTCGCAGGACAACAAACAGGCAGACCTTCTGAGCAGAACATCCTCCCCACAGCATGAATGGATGCTGGACAGGACAATCTTCCTGGATATATAGTCCACTGGTGGGGCACTCCTCAAATAGACCTGTTTGCCTCCCCTCAGAACAGACAATTGCAGACCTTCTGCACCAAGAACTACTCCCTTCTAGCCTGGAGAGTAGACACTTTTAACATCTCTTGAAAGGGGAAGTTTCTATATGCCTCCCCCCCCCCCTTCCCACTGATTCAAAAGTCCTCTTGAAAATCAGGAGAGACAAACCAAATATCTTGTTGGTGACTCCCTACTGGCCAAGGCAGCAGTGGTTCCCCCTACTTCATAATCTGGCCAAGGGCAGTCACCACAAGTTACCCCACAATGTGGAGCTTCTGACACAACAAAAGGGAACTCTCATCTACCCACACTTGCAGATGCTGTCACTGACACTGTGGTGATAAACTTTAAATTCCCTTCAGGCACCACTACTCCAAGGACGTGCTTTCAGTCCTGAGGGAGGCCAGGAAATCTACTACAAGAAAATCATGCCTAGCTAAATGGGAAAGATTCTCAAAATGGTGTCGGGACAAGGGTAGGGACCCATGCATTGCAGACCCCCCTAGTTCTAGCTTACATGTGTCAGCTTATAAAAGGTGGACTCTCGTACTCTTCAGTTATAAAGTTCATCTCTTCGCAATCTCAGCCTGCCTACACCTATAGAACCCCCCCCCCGCTAGCCAGGCTCGATGTTAAGCTTTTCTTAAAAGGGGTTCTACACATTAGGCCTCCAAAAAAACCCATCCCACCACCCTGACACCTGAACTTCATTCTGGAAAAGCTAACCTAGCACCCATTTGAACGTGGTGGGACAGCCACCCTTCAGATGTGTACATGGAAAACAATCCTGCTAGTGGCCATAACTTCAGCCAGAAGGGTGTCAGAACTATAGGCCTTAATGGCCTGCCCCTCTTACACTACTTTCCACTAGGACATGTTAACACTTAGAACTAACCCCTCCTTCATGCCTAAGGTGATCAATAATTTGTCATTAAACCTGTCTATTCACCTGCCCACTTTCTTCCCTTCTCCCACCAATGAAGGGGAAAAGATTCTTCACTCCTTGGATGTACACAGTTGGATGTACACAGACAGTTGAGATTTTACCTGGACAAAACAAAGTCCATTAGGAAATCCACTCAACTCTTTATTTCATACCACCCCAGGGCTATGGGCAAGGCAGTCTCCAAACAAACCATTGCCTCTTGGATCAGAAAAGCCATTTGCTTCTGTTACTGTCACCATGGCAAAAAACTCCCACTAGGAGTCAAAGCTCTTACTCCACCAGAGCAATGGCAGCCTCCAAAGCCTTCATCAAAGGTCTGGACACTGCTTCCATTATGGAAGCAGCTACATGGTCCACCATACACACCTTCACCATAAGTTCATAGGTAGATACTAGGCTATTGGCCCTAGGGCCTATATAAGCCTAGCCAAAAGGTACCCTGGCTTTCGCAACCCAAGAAAATTATTTTCCTGTGTCACTGTCGAGCAGAGCCACAGAAGTGATCCCCGGGGTGAATTTCCTATCCTCCCATCCAGTCATCAAGATTTTTCTTGAAGAATGCTAATGAGGAGCTTTGTTTGATATAGATAGTTAGTTTGTTTCAGAGTATGGGAAGTCTCTGGGACAGGATTCTATCCCTCCAGCATGTTCTGTTTATTGTGGTGACAAGGTTTAGGTCCCAAGAGCGTGTAGCTCGGAGGGATTGGTATTTCTTTAAGTGGAGCATGTCCAAAAGCTCTGGGTTTGAGATAGCTTTGTGTGTTAGGCAGAGCTCACCTCTGAGTAGGCGATATGCGACAGAGTAAAGCTGCAGTTTTTTGAGACTGTCTGCGTAGGACATCTTTTTGAGATCGGTAATCCTCTTTGTGAGGTATTTCTGCGGCCTTTCCAGTTGTTGTAGAAGTCATGTGAGGTACATACCAAAAGGGGCATTGTACTCTATAATGAGTCTAATGAGTGACATGTAGAGGGGAACAATGACCTCTTTTTTCCTGGATGAGAAACCTTTTATGATGTGGTGTGCCACGTAGAAGGATTTCCTGACTACTGTGGCAATGTGATTATCAAAGGAGAGACTACTGTCCACCTGTGTCCCAAGGTCTCTTATCACACTTTCAGTGTTAAGTAGACTACCGCCTATGTGGTAGTTAATGGGTACAGAATTTTTACCAAAAGGGACGACAATGCACTTTTTGGCATTGAGCTTGAGGCCATGGCTTTGACACCAGGCATGTGTCTCAGTGAGGCCCTTTTGTAGGATGTCCACATCTTTTGGAGTTTTGATTACGGCTCCAAGTTTGCAGTCATCTGTGAACTTTATTAGCCAAAGACCTTTTGTATTAGCCTGTACTTCAGAGAAGTAGATACCAAATAGGAGAGGACCCAGGACTGAACCCTGTGGTACTCCACTTGTCACTGGTCTGAAGTTGGATTTGGAGTCTGCTACTTTCACAATGTGGGTTCTGTCAGTGAGCCAGTTGGCAACCCATCTTGTGTCTTTATGACAAATACTGCAAACTAGACAATGTCTTCAGAGCACATGCAGAATTTGCCAGGGCAGTCCTATAGGGATTCTTAGAATCAGCCTCTTCTTCTGCCACCCTTCCTTCCAACTAAGCTGTGGTACTCTCCCACAACAAGAATACTGCAATGTAGGAATAGAAGGACATAGAATAGTTGTGTAAAAGCTTACCATAACCATAGATGTCCTTCTCTTCCATGTTGCAGTATTTCTTCCCTCTCTCCAAAACACCCTTCTTTTCTTTACCCAGTACAGCATACCCTTAGCCTCCTGGTACCCTATACTCTGCACTGGGAACCTATGAAAACTATATAATGGCCGTATACCTGACATCACTGGCATCTAATCCTGCTGGGCCTTATACTCTTTCTGCTGGGCTTTCATGTTCTGAGGTCTTTGTGTGCAGATGTCACATTTAAGAAACCTGGTTTATGGCCCTACGTGTGACGTCCCATGCAGCTGCAACAGCCAAGGTGAAGCTTTTGTATAGGAGCCGATGTACGGGTCGCCTGGGGAGGAAATTCCCACAACAAGAATACTGCAACATGGAATAGAAGGACATCTATGGTTATGGTGATATCTTACACACAAATTCTTTTTTTGTTTTTTTTTTAGGGGGCTTTGCCTCCCAGCTCTTAGTGTAGGTAATGACGTTTTCACATTGATGTCCTTCAAGGATGCATCTGCAGTCTTTACAAATGGGTTGTCCTGTCGTCAGGCAGCCCTTCGGTCGGCCGGATTCCAAAGTCTGGGTCTGGCTTCGGCTGGTGTCGCACTTCACCCGACGTCATTGCGGCAGTCATTCGGGTATAAAGGCATCAGCCGACGCCATTTTCCTCAGTCTTTCTTGCCGCGTGGCCAAGCAGAAGCTGTTCGCAAGTGCCGGTCGGTCAGATCCAGAGATCACTACTACCGAATACTACTTCGAAGACTTCTATAAAGCTAAGTACCCCGTTGGGGACTCTTTCTTGCCTCAGCCGATGTCAGAGAAAGTTAATAACTGTTTATCTTGTTGGAAACAAATACCTCATAAAGATTTCCACTCCTATTGCATACATTGTTTAGGCCCAGACCACGACGTAGCAGCTTGTCTAGCCTGTGCTTCTTTTAACCGACGGACGCTTAGACGTCGCTCGGACTTTGCTGAACAGATTTTCGGCCCGATTTTGCCTACATTATGCCGCCGGATCCTCCGACGCGCAAATAACCAAAAACGCAAAGAAAAGGACCGACATCGCGGTCCGGTTTCGCCGAAACCGCGGTTAAGCAAACCACGAGTGTCTCGGTTTCGGCCGAAACCGAGCAAGCGGTTCTTTCTTCAGCCGATTACTTGCTTTCTACCGAGGCCTCTTCTAACCTGGTAGAAATGGCTTCTGAAATCCAACCTTCTGTTGCGATTTCACAGGATTTATCAGACACCATTCCCCTAGATATTTCTACCCCTGCACATGGAGCTGCTAGGCCTCCTCCAGCTATGTCTATTAAGGCCTTTGCCAGGGCTAAAGCAGCCAAAGCATCAAAACCTGTGCCTGCCAAGCCCCCCTCTCACAGGCCCAGCACCAGCTCACATATGCTTTCTTTGGCAGAGGATCTCATCTCTTTAATTCGTGGAGCCCAGCCTCATCCAGACAGGGCCTCTCTCCCTCCTCCAGAAAAGAGGCCTAGAGCAGAGCCCCCTGAGCCACTAGCCACAGATGATTCCTCTGATGACTCAGAACATACAGACCCTCCTGAGGCTTCTTATTCTCCTTACGAAGACTCTGATGCTGAGGAGTCCATCCCTTCAGCCTCTCCTCCTGAGGAATTTTCCTTTGGGGAAACCTTGCATGCTATGAGGGAACAATTTCAGTGGCAGGGCCAAGATTTCTCAGACTCTAGAAAAGGCTTAGGACCTTTCTACATTTGCCACAGCATAGGCCTTTAGCTATACCTCCAGTTCTATCTGTTGTTGATGATGCATTTAATGATGCTTGCACTGCTCCTGATACTTTACCTCCGGCTCCTGCTAAGCCCGATAGGTACTACAGGGTCCCGGACACTCATCACCACTTATATAAGGCTCCTTTTGCAGATCCAGAGACTATCTCCCAGGGCCCTAAAGCTGTAGCAGCTACTTCTTCTAAAAATCCCTCCCTCTGAAAGGGAATCAAGGTCCTTAGAGAGATGGGGTAAAAAGGTTTACACCTCTGCTACTTTGTCAGCTAGAGCTTTGAACTGCCAATTTCATATGATTCAATATCAAGAGTTTATGCTTGACCAGTTGACTAAAAAGCTGTCCTCTGAAGAATCTTTAGATAAAAGTATGTTCAAGAAATGTTACATAACATACAGCAGGTTAGTAACCATTCTTTAAAATGTGGCTATGATGCACTGGAGGCTTCCTTTAGATCAGCCATGACTGGCACAGTTATCAGGAGACATGCATGGTTGAAAGAACAGGCATTACCAGACCATGTCAAATCTAAGCATTTGGATGCACCTATGGACAAGGTCAATTTATTTGGTGCCCCCGCACAGCAGGTACTAAAAAAGATGGAAGAGAAAGCAAAATCTGTGCAAACAGTGAAAGATTTCTTACAAGTTCAACCTCCAAGGTTTAGCAGGAACTGGCCCTCCAAGAATTGGTCCTTTCCAGACTCCTCTAAGGCACAAAGAGGCAGGAATAGGCGCTCTAGAGGCAGGAACCAATCCAGGGGTGCCTACAGGGGTCGCCAGTGGCAGGGTAACAACCAACGAGGCACGGATACAGCCACCACCACTACAGCAACTCAATCACAGTGACTTGGCGGTGGCACCGCCTACCAGGGAACAACTAGAAGCACCCTTAGGCGGAAAGCTAACATTATTTTCAAGAAACTGGCACTGCATTACAAGAAAAAAATGGATTTTGCAGACTATAGACAGAGGTTACAGGTTCCATTTTCATACACTACCAGGAAAGAGAGGAATGCCAAACCTACCACCTTCTCAAAGGGCAGAAGCTCTAAAACAAATATCTCAATTATTAAGAATGAGAGCTGTGGAAAAGGTACCATTTACGGAGCAAGGAAAGGGATTTTACTCCAGGCTCTTCCTGGTACCAAGAAAGGAAAACAAATGGAGACCTATTCTAGACCTGTCCGCTTTAAACACATTCCTCATTGTTCCAAAATTCAAAATGCTGACCCTACAGCAGCTTCTTCCCATGCTGGGCAAGGAGTCTTGGCTGGTAACTCTAGATCTCAAGGAGGCATACCTGCACGTCCCCATAAGACCAATTTGCAGAAGATACCTCAGATTTCTTGCAGGATCAGAGCATTATCAATTCTCAGCATTGCCCTTTGGCTTATCTACTGCGCCCAGAGTGTTCACGAAATGCCTGGCATCAGTAATCGCTCATTGCAGACTTCAGGGAATTCAAATCTATCCCTACCTGGACGACTGCCTGATACAAGCGGACAACAAAACAAACTAACAGAAGACTTACAAAGAGTCATCTACCTGCTGCAAGCCCTGGGATATACAGTCAATACAAAAAGTCAAGGCTGATTCCATCCCAAAGAATAACCTTTCTGGGTGCAGAATTGGACACATCAAAACAAATGGCATTTCTAACTGCAGAAAAGAAAGAGCAACTTCCTCTCTACTTCTTGGCATTAACAAAGCAGAGCCATCTAACTGCAAGAAAAGTGCTACAAGCTCTAGGCTTCATGGCATCCTGCATAATACTGGTCCCTCATGCCAGGCTGCATATGAGAAAGCTACAGTGGTACCTAAAGAATTTGTGGTCTCAGCACAAGCACAGCCTAGAAACCAAAATTCCAATGATCCCATGCCTGAAGCAAGAGTTGTTATGGTGGGCTCAGGCCTGTCAATCAAACACAGGACTGCCCTTCTGCAAAAGTCAACCAAGACAAACCATCACGACAGATGCCTCAGACCTCGGTTGGGGCACACATGATGGGCAAGTGCATTCAAGGCCTATGGACTCAAGACCAGCTGCATCTGCACATAAATCTAAAAGAAATGATGGCAGTAAAATTGGCAATCCAGGCATTCAGACCTTTTCTCCAAGAAGGCCAGTTGATGATAAGGACAGACAACACCACAGTTATGTGGTACATCAACAAACAGGGAGGCACACACTCATACCCTCTATGCCGGCTGGCACTGGACCTATGGGATGTGGCTCTGAGCTACAACATTCAGTTACAGGCAATTTATGTACCAGGGAAGGAAAACATTCTAGCAGACATATTAAGCAGAACTACAACAGATGCCCACGAATGGATGCTGCATCCGACATCTTCAAAACCATCACAAGAGAATGGGGATTACCACAAATAGACTTGTTTGCATCCCCATTCAATCACCAGTTGAAGAAATTCTGCACAAGGACTTACCACCCACTTGCTTGGAAGGTGGACTCCTATCCTTCAGTTGGAAAAGCCTGACAGCATACGCATTCCCACCACTTCCTTTGATGCACAAGGTGCTTCTCAAGATCAAAGAGGAACGTCCGAGGATCATTCTGATAGCCCCAGACTGGCCAAGACAACATTGGTATCCACTGCTGAGGAGCATGTCCCGGGAACAAATATGGACACTGCCCCTGATCCCATTACTGCTGACACAGAACTACAACATCCTGCATCCAAACCTAAAAACTCTGCAGCTAACTGCCTGGAACATTACATAACAGCAATTAACCCAAATTTATCCCAAAGGGTTAAAGACATAATCCTGGAGGCTCGTAGACCTTCAACAAGAAAGAAGTATGCAGCAAAATGGAAAAGATATCTCATCTGGAGTACTGCAAAGGGGCAAGATGTGACACTGGTGAACATAGCCAACATCCTGGATTACTAGGCGGAGCTCTTTCATACAGGCCTGTCCAATTCCTCCATCAAGATACATGCATCAGCTATTTCAGCAGAATACAGCTTGGATCCTCCTGTCTTCTCGCATCCTCTGCTCAGACAGTTTCTGAGAGGAATTAAAAATGTAAAACCTCCCAGGAAACCTCCATTGCCAGCATGGGACTTGAACTTTGTGCTAGAAAAACTGACTCTACCTCCTTTCGAACCAGCAGCTACAGCAGAATTGCAATACTTATCCTGGAAGACTGCTTTCCTGCTGGCAATAACTTCAGCAAGAAGGGTCTCTGAACTACAGGCATTAATGGCAGTACAACCCTTCCTGATCTTCCATCAAGATAGAGTGTCCTTGAGAACAAATCCTACATTTATGCCTAAGGTGGTATCCAGAGTCTCTTTAAATCAGGCTATCCACCTTCCTACATTCTTCCCCAATCCACAGAACAGGGGAGAAAAGCTCTTGCATACCTTGGATGTGCACAGACAATTACGCTACTACCTGGACAGGACAAAAAACAATAGAAAAACTGACCAGCTTCTGGTAGCATATGCAACAGGAAAGGAAGGAAAACCAGTTTCTAAACAGACAATCTCCAAATGGATAGGAAATTGCATTAGATTTTGTTACTCCTACCATGGAAAGAAAACTCCAGAGAACATCAGGCCTCACTCCACAAGGGCTACAGCCACTACCACAGCTTTCTTACGAGGAGTGGCTACCAAGGACATTATAGAGGCTGCTACTTGGACCTCCGTGCATACATTTGCCAAGCATTATAATTTACCTCTATACTCTAAATCCCGTGCTGGTTTTGCCACTGCTGTTTTGCAAGGGATGCTGACTACACCATAATCTATTATCATTTCCTCCTCCCCTAGTCTAGCTATGGTATTCTACCCATTTGTAAAGACTGCAGATGCATCCTTGAAGGACATAGTACAGTTTTGTACCTACCATAAATGTAGATGTCCGAGAGGAATGCATCTGCAGTCAGGATTACCCACCCTCCTTCCCCTCTGAGGTACTCCTAGGGTACTTACCAATTTTCAGCTAGCTTGGGGGGGATCTATTATGGTGTATTTGTTTGTATATATGTACATACATGCTTATTTTGTGTGTTTGCTCTCTACTATTTGGAAACTTTGGCATTTATCCAAATTTAGCCATCCAAGAGGGCACCTGGCATCTGGGGCAAGAAACACTGAGGAAAATGGCGTCGGCTGATGCCTTTATACCCGAATGACTGCCGCAATGACGTCGGGTGAAGTGCGACACCAGCCGAAGCCAGACCCAGACTTTGGAATCTGGCCGACCGAAGGGCTGCCTGACGACAGGACAACCCATTTGTAAAGACTGCAGATGCATTCCTCTCGGACATCTACATTTATGGTAGGTGCAAAACTGTACTTTTTTCTTTTTATATTCTAATTTTGAAGCATGACATCATGAGGAAAAAGATTTTGAGCAGCCAGCCATGGTTTATTCGATTTTGTTCCTGGCTACAGGCAATGCTATGGATATTGTAGAGAAGTAGAAGTAAGTTCAAGCAAATGTAATTATTTTCAGACGACACTGTGACAAGCTAAGTGAAGGTTGTAGTAAAGCATATAGAAAATTTATATTAAGCCAAGTGCATTTATTTTATTAAGACTGTGTAAAAAAAACTTTCCAGTAAATCTTGCAGTATATAAATACGATCTGTATAAGATATGCAATTGGTTTCAGTAAATCTTGCAGCATGAAAATGCTCACTGTATAAAATTTACAATCGCTTACAGTGAAAACGAAGCAGAATTTGTGTGTAAATATGCCCCCTCAAATGGACATTCATTTTCAGTGCTTAAACCTTGCAGCTTCTTGAAATGCTACTTCCTTAATCTGGATTCCCCAAAGCAGTATAGAGGTTTGAAAGTAGAAAACATTCAAACTGAAGAAAAACAGGTAATACTACCTGGTACTCTTAAGTTGGTGGTGGTCAGGGAGTGTTAGTTTCATTTTTGCCATACTTATGAAGTGTGCAGAAGAGGACTGTTTTCCTGGGCAGAACTCATGCCGGAAGATCCATTCCCTGTGAAATTCTCCAAAAAACTGTTTGGACCAACTCAGAAGTACGTAGAAATTAAGTAAGTCTTTAGCTAATGGTGCAGATAGGTCCAGATAAGCTGTAAGAGTTATTTTGCATGCTGTCTTTAAACACATATACTTTGCCTTTTCTGTGTGTAAGTTATAGCTGCTTTAAGTTTACAAAGTTCATTGTTTAGATTTATTTTATTTATTGCAAAATTAGAGTTTTAATTAATTTTAAAACACAAGGCTGGCTGTTTACAGATTTGATTGGGGGTATATATATTGAACTGGTGTGAACTCAGTTGTTGACTTCTTACTTTTGCAGATTTACTGCTGAGGCTATTGTTGGCATTCCAATATTTAAGGGTTGGCGTATTTTAACGGTAAATGGTAGTTGTGGTTTTGATATACCAGAGAAGTCTTACTAATGGCAGTATTACTGTGAAGCAGGGAAAGGGGGCTGACACTAGTGAAATATCATGAATACCTCTTGCCCCTCCCTGAAAACACAAGCTATATGCTAGTTTTCAGAAGTAATGAGAGACAAGTTTTCAGATGTTCTTCGTGTTTCACTGCTGCAGTCATTACAATTGGGTTATCCTGCTGGCAGGCTACCCTCAGTCGGCCTGAATTCCAAAGTCTAGGTCCGGCGTCGGTTGCTATCGCCTCTTCCCTGACGTCAGTGCGCCAGGGGTATAAAAGATGCAGCCGACGCCATTTTCTTCAGTCTTTCTTGCCACGCAGTGCCCGAAGCAAAAGCAGTTCGCAAGTGCGGGTCGGCTGACTCCTGAGATTTTCGTGTTCGAATTTCAGATCCGAAGTCTACACTAAAAAGCTAAGTACCCCGTTGGGGAAACTTTCCAGACCGATGTCAGAAAAAGTTAATAATTGTATTTCTTGTGGGAAGCAAATACCTCACAAGGACTTTCATTCTTACTGTATTCCTTGCCTAGGCCCTGACCACGACATTGCTAGTTGTCGGTTTTGTGCTAGATTTAACCAACGCACTATTAAGCATTGGTACGATTTTGCATTTCACTATTTTGGCAGAAGATTTAACTATACAATGTCATCGAATAGCCATCCGACTACCGTAATTCACAAGAAACGCAAAGAAAAGGACAGGCATCCGAGCTCCAAAATTGACGATGAGGCTTCTTCTAAGCCAGTCGCCTGTTCGTCGGTTCTCAGTGAGGCACCTTCGCAGCCCCTGATGACCGCTACTTTAGACTCGCAGGCCACTACTGACACCCACGTGGAGTCGACCAGGCCACTGGAAGCTCAAGGTATTGGACCTTCGGAAACTATTACCTCAGATGGGTCCGGAGCCGCTGAGCAGGCATCTGCTTCTGAGGGTGTTTTCAGACCTATGTTAAAGCGACTTCAGCTTCTAAGGCAAAGACTAAAGCACCTTTAAAGACAAAGAAACAAGTACAACAGCCTCATGGACAGGCCTCCATGCCTAAAAAACAGATGCTCAAAATGGCCTAAGACCTAATTACCTTGATCAGGGGTTCCCATCCCCCTCCTGATGAGGCCTAGGCAAGAGACAGAATATGATCCTTCAGATCAGGTTTCCATTTCATCTGATTCCTCTTCTGATCAGGAATACTCTCTTCCTCCCTATGAGGATTCTGATGCTGAAGAATCTATCCCTTCAGCCTCTCCTCCTGAGGATTATTCTTTTGGGGAAACTTTACATACCATGCGGGAGCATTTCCACTGGGAGAGTCAAGATTATTCTGAATCTAAGAAAAGGCTCAGAGACTTCCTTTTACTACCACAACACAGGCCCCTAGCTATTCCACCTGTGTTAGACATTGTAGATGATGTATTTTCAGAGTCCAGTCTGACCCCTGACTCCTTACCTCCAGCGCCTGTTAAGCCGGACAGGTACTACAGGGTTCCTGACTCTCATAAATTCCTTTTCAAAAACCCTGCTGCTGACCCAGAAACTATCTCTCAGTGTCCCAAAGGGGTCAAGGCTTCCACTGCAGAAAACCCTACTCCCTCTAACAGGGATTCTAGGGCACTGGACAGATGGGGAAAAAAGATTTACACTTCTGCTACCTTGGCTGTAAGGGCTCATATGCTCAAATATCAGCAATATATTATGTCACTGCTTAAACAGAAAATGTTGATAAATTCTGAATGTGCAGAAATCAAAGAAATGCAGGATTTATTGCATGCAGCTGAACAAGTTGGAAAGCATACTTTGCAATGTGGTTTTGATTCTCTGGAGACCTCCTGCAGGGCCGCATTTACGGGTTCTGTCATTAGGAGGCATGCTTGGTTAAAGGAACAAAATCTACCTGATCATGTTAAGGCAAAATTATTAGATGTTCCATTACAGCATGATGCTTTGTTTGGTGTTAAAGCAGAAGAGGTGTTAAAAAAAAATGGAGGACAAAGCTAAATCTATGCAAACAGTCAAGGATTTCTTACAGGTACAGCCACCAAGATTTAGCAGACACTGGCCTACAAAAAATTGGTCCTTTCCAATGTCAGACAGGCCACAAAGGGGCAGATACAGGCGCCCTAGAGGCTGATCCCAGCCCCAAGGTTCATACAGGTCTAAACAATGGGGTGCCTCTACCCCCAAAACTGGAGAAGACAAATCACAGCCATACAGGAAACAGTCCCAATGACTTCCCCCCTGCCTGCGCCAAGCACTTATCTTGTGGCAGCACTTTTAGGGGGAAAGCTAGCACTTTTTTCTCAAAATTGGCACATAATAACCCAGGACAAATGGGTCTTAAACATAGTGTCACAAGGCTACAAGTTTCACTTCCATACCCTGCCAAGGGCAAACGGTTGGCCAGACCTGCCAAAACATCAATGGGCAGAGGCACAAAAATAAGTCTCAACCCTCATGGACATATGAGGGCCATTCAACAAGTACCAGAGCAAGAACAGGGACAAGGATTCTATTCAAGACTGTTCTTGGTACCCAGAAATTGCAAAGCCTGGAGACCAATACTGGACCTATCTATTCTAAACACATATCTGGATATTCCAAAATTCGAAATTTTGACTCTATAGCAGCTTCTGCCCATGTTGGGCAAGAAGGCTTGGCTTGTGACTTTAGATCTAAAAGAGGCATACCTGCATGTCCCAATCAGACAAACATGCAGAAGATACCTCAGATTCAAAGCTGGCTCAATGCACTACCAATTCTCTGCACTGCCCTTTGGCTTATCTACTGTGCCTTCACAAAGTGCCTGGCACCAGTAATTGCATTCTGCAGACAAAGAGGAATACAAATATATCCTTATTTGGACGACTACCTCATTCAAGCAGAGAACAGGGACATTTTACTACAGCATATGACGTTTGTAAAGAGATTACTACCATGCCTAGGGTACACAGTCAACGAACAGAAATCAAAACTAGTACCCTCTCAAGAGATAATATTCCTGGGTGCAAGCTTAAATACAACTGCCCAGATGGCTTATCTCATGCCAGACAAAGGCAACTGACTACCTATTTCAAAATGTTGGCAACAAAGGCCCAGTTATCTGCAAGAAAAATTCTGCAGGCTTTGGGCTTCATGGCATCCTGCATTCTACTAATTCCATATGCAAGACTGCATATGAGGAAACTTCAATGGTACCTATAAAATGTGTTTGGACTCAACATTGCATAGTTGCTCTCATTCCCTGCCTGCAACAGGAGTTTTGATGGTGGGCGAAGGCCTGTCACCAGAACAAGGGACAGCCACTCACTCTACCCCCAGCCACACAGACATTAACAACGGATGCATCGGATTATGCCTGGGGAGCCCACATGGCAGAAAGATGTACTCAAGGCACATGGTCCACAAACCAAATGCATCTACATATCAATCAAAAAGAGATGCTAGCTGTTCAAAATGCCCTGACAGCCTTCAAGGGCCTACTAAATCTGGGACAACTACTGATAAAGACAGACAATACCACGGTCATGTCGTCCCTTTGCAGACTGGCCATGACTTTGTGGGACACAGCATTGACTTACCAAGTACATCTGCAGGCACAATTCCTGCCAGGAAAGATAAATACTCTGGCAGACGAACTAAGCAGAAACCTCATGGATCCCCACGAGTGGAAATTGGATCCACAAGTCTTCAGCATGATAACAAGGAAATGGGGATGTCCGGACATAGATCTATTTGCTTCAGCTCACAACTGCCAACTAAAGAGATTCTGCACAAGGACTTATCACAGACAAGCATGGAAAGTGGATGCGCTATCTTTCAGCTGGAAAAACTTAACAGTATATGCCTTTCCTCCTCTGCCTGTCCTCCCCAAGGTACTCGTAAAGGTCAGACAGGAGAAGCCAAAAATGATGCTGATTGCCCCAGATTGGCCACACCAGTACTGGTATCCAATCCTAAGGAACTTGTCTCAATGCCCAGCCTGGACCTTACCTCAAGTGCCTCATCTACTGTCCCAGCAGAACAATCAGATCCTGCACAGCCAACTCAAGACCTTAAATCTGACAGCATGGCAGATAATGTAGTCATACAAAACACACCTCTCACTATAGCGGTGATGGATGTCATTTTGGAGGCCAGGAGGCCTAGTACTTGAAAATCCTATGCTGGAAAATGGAAGACATTCTGTGCTTGGAACCAGGCACAAGAAATTGACACAGCTGTACCAAATATTCCTCAGATTTTGCAATACTTGACTGAGATGCTGGACAAAGGCCTATTCTTTTCATCTATAAAAATTCATGCCGCTG
The DNA here is from genome assembly GCF_019279795.1 of Protopterus annectens. Classification (NCBI taxonomy): domain Eukaryota; kingdom Metazoa; phylum Chordata; order Ceratodontiformes; family Protopteridae; genus Protopterus; species Protopterus annectens. The sequence goes on from NC_056745.1 coordinate 905,527,143, forward strand.
CCATTTCGGCTCATTACAATACAGAGCCACCAATCTTTTCTCATCCGTTATTAAGGCAGTACCTCAGAGGGGCCAAAAATTTAAGGCCTCCAAGGAGATCACCAATACCTGCATGGGACTTCAATTATGTCTTAGAAAAACTCACCGTGCCTCCTTTTGAGCCAGCCGCTACAGCTGATGTAAAGTTTTTATCTTGGAAAACAGCTCTGCTCCTAGCAATAACTTCTGCAAGACGAGTCTCAGAGCTACAGGCACTCATGGCTGTGGAACCTTTTATAATTTTTTATCCAGACCGGGTTTCTCTGAGGACAAACCCGACATTTATGCCTAAGAAGTTGTCCAGTGTGGCCCTTAACCAAACTGTTCATCTGCCTACCTTTTATCAAAACTCACAGAATAATGGGGAGAGAATTCTGCATTCTTTGGACATACACAGACAGCTATGCTTCTATTTGAACAGAACCAAAGCTTTCAGAAAGACAGAGCAATTACTAGTGGCATATGCTGCAGGATCACAAGGAAAGGCTATCTCAAAGCAGACTATTTCAAAGTGGATAGGCCACTGCATTCGTTTCTGCTATTCACAACATGGCAAGCCAGTACCTAAGGGCATTAGGCCACATTCAACCAGAGCAGCAGCCACTTCAGCAGCCTTCCTCAGGGGAGTACCAACCAAAGATATTTTAGAGGCTGCTACTTGGAATTCAGTGCACACCTTCACAAAGCACCATCACTTACCACTCTACTCTAAATCCGGGGCAGGCTTTGCCACTGCAGTTCTGCAGGGCCTAATAGCCGCTCCTAATGCTTTTTAGCTCCAGCCTCCCAACCTTAGCTTTGGGATTCAACCCAATTGTAATGACTGTAACAGTTAAACACAAAGAACATAGTACAGTTGTGTACACTTACCATAAATGTAGATGTTCGAGTGTATTCACTGTTGCAACCCAGGTTACCCACCCGCCATCCCCCATTTCTTTGCTTATCTGTACTTCTCTTTTCTATACAACCTATGTGGTGTATTTGCTTGCAGATGAAGACAAGATATTTACTTTGGTGCATGCATGTTTTATTGACATATTTTTAGCCTACCCTTTTGGGGGCACCTGACATCTGGGGCAAGAAAAACTGAAGAAAATGGCGTCGGCTGCATCTTTTATACCCCTGGCACACTGACGTCGGGGAAGAGGCGACAGCAACCGACGCCGGACCTAGACTTTGGAATTCAGGCCAACTGAGGGTAGCCTGCCAGCAGGATAACCCAATTGTAATGACTGCAACAGTGAATACACTCGAACATCTACATTTATGGTAAGTGTACACAACTGTACTTTACTGTTGGCAAGATAGCACTGGGCTTGGGAACAAGGTAGATACGTACAGGAGAGCCAGTTATTATAACTCTGTTCTGCAGCTGGGCAGTGTAAAGCTTATTTGTATCTGGCAGATAATGCATGTAACAGAAAACATCAATGTGTGTTTACAGTACACTATTTAAAGCCAGTTGTTCTTTTCAGAATTTGGTGCCAGTGGTACAGATAAAAAAAGTCCATGATGTTACATATTAACTGGCTGCAGTGGTGAAGAACATGAGATCATAGCCCCTGTCAGTCTCACACACACACACACACACACACACACACACACACACACACACACACACACACACACACACACAGATATTTTTGGTATTTTAAGACTTTTATTTTATCTTTTTGTATGTTAATAAGTGTTTTATTTCTGCTATGACATTTAAGCTGCATTGTACACATTGGTGAGGTAATTTTCTTTAAAGAAAAAGTCATAGCCAGTTTTAGCAGGAAACAGTTGTGTAACACAAAGTAAAAATACCAGAATTTTTGAATCTGGTGAATAAGTCTAATGGCAAACTCATCAGTCAACAGCTCATCGATTTTAATCTATCAAATATGCCAGCTTGTCAACAAGGTAATAAAGTGAGGTACCCCTATTCATCTCCATATGGGAAACTGTACCCCCCACTACCTTAATCTTTATACAGAGAACTTTGATTTTTGTATGGTGATTGTTCCGTCCTTCAAATGGGACAGTAAACCAAGGCCCCATCTGCTTGAGTTGGTGTAGCTCAGGTGGATGTAAAAGATCCCACATCACCTATCAAAAAGAGTAGAGGAAGTTCCTCAGTGACCTGGCCAAATTTCTGCTAGTGGTGTAAGTATTACCTTGGGTCGTCCCTGAAGTGAGGCTACTAGCCTAGGGGGACTAACCTGGTCAACAAAAGATGGCTAAATTAATAAATAATTTATGCATGACAGATTTTGCTGAAACAAATCTTTATAACTGTGTTGAGCTTATGAATGGAATGCTTGACAAAAGAAACTTGATTAGCACTCTCCCTTGGTTAAGATGACTGCACTGGAATCTTTCTCATGTTAAGTCAAACATTTAAGAATGAAATTACCAAAATTCTTTCCACCAGAGAAACAAAATAAGAAATGTAAAATATTTTTTAGACTTAAATGTAGTAGAAGTTTGTTTGACCTTTCAATGTAACTTGTTATGTAGGCTAGGAATATTTTGAGTTGGGGAAACTATCCCTCTTGCAGGTGGTCTTTGTTTATTTGTGTAGCTATATAGGTCCATTATGGAGGTGTTTGTATGCTATTGTTTTCGTGGGAGTAGTTTAGTATTTAAACAAACATCTGTCAAATGTGATGGTGCAGAGTGAATAGAAGCCCTGATTTGATTGCATACTACTACAGTGTTAACTGTAATTGTCCCACAAGAAATCAAACCTTCTTCAGAATTCAGCAGCATTAGACCACTCTGAAGTGATAACATCTGCTCTACCAAGGTGGATTTAGCAAAAACAATACAATTTCTAAAATACAGGTGGCCAGTCTGTTTTATTAGCAACAAGATAATCTCACAAAATAAATCAGATTTAGGTAAAGATAAACATGAACTGTTTCTACAAGTGTTAATTGTGATTGACGTTTATCCTGTACTATTAAACAAATTTGATTTCTTGTCTACCATAAAATATCAGTACTTGTAATTCCAGGAAGTGCAATGCTAAGATGACACAAAATATTTGTAAACAGCTTCATGAAACAGTCTGTTATGTAACGTAGCTTAAATATAGCACTTTTGAATTAAGAAAACAGACTACAGATTCTAAGAGTTTTTTAATGTACTCTGTTCTCAAGCACCACTTTTAAAGAAAGTGATACCCTGGTAGACCCCAGATACAAAAGATGAAGTGCAAAAAGGTTGCAGTTGGCATTACTCTAATGAAGTATGTGCTCTTCTGCAATTTAACAAGCTTTTTAACCAGTTCTGAATAAATAAACATTATAAAGCAGAGCACTCTGCAGTGGTACTGTGATATGCACCCCTTTTCATTTGAGACTACTCCTTGCCTACCATTTTGGTTCATAACTATAGTTTGAGGTATGTGTCAACATCATTTTATGTTTGAACAATTAAGAATGCCAGTTTAAAACTCAAACTATATGTTTTGTAATACTTAGATGCAATGTTTATTGAAATAAGGTTCATGGTGCCCAAAACAAAAAAGTAAAAAAAAAAAAAAAAAAAAAATCAAACTGTATTGGTAACATTCCACTGATGCAGAGCAAACACACATGGAAACTTTGGTAACGGTCATGTTAAGAGTTGCCCCTTCCCATGTTAAGTGTAATAAAATGAACAAGATGAAAAGAATTGTAAAATATAAGACGTAAATATAAAATACAGTTAAAAAAAAATGCAGGTTTAATGCAAATGTTAAACTCACTGGTATATGCTTCTACTTAAGTCAAACATGTCGCACTTTTTTTTTTGCTAAGTAGATCATAAATCTCAAATCAGTATTGCTCCACTATCACTGCACAACATTCTAGCTAGTCCAAGAACTGTTGATATAACAGATAGAATCTCTTTAAATATTGCAAGCAAACCAGATTAGGCAACAGAAAAATGTTACGAGGTCCTTTGTGTACCTCTTGCTAAAACATATGTCATCTGTGCAAATTGTGTAGACACTTATAATAAGATGCAGATATTGGCAAGCAAAACAGCATAATTCTGCAGTGACAAGTGACTTACCTGGCATTATGGCTGTAGGGGGTCTGTATGACATTGTTGAACATTTAAATGTTCAAACGTCATATGGTCGACACCATATGATCAAACATTTAAATGTTCGAATGTTTCAACGGAGATCTCCATGCAGTGTGGAAATGGAAGTTTTCCATTGTATGCACTGTAGTGCGTTCTCAGAGTTGGTATATTTAATATTTACTTATTTAGTCTTGTATCAACAAAGTTTCTTGAGGCCAAGGTAGGTAGAAGAGGGAAAAGACCCACAGAAAAAGTAAAAATTAGGGGGGGGGGGGCAGGTGCAGGTACTGTAAATAAAAATGGGCTATAATTGTCTTTAATACTTAACTGGAGTTGTTGTGTCTTTCGGCTTTTCCCGGTTAGGGGTCACCACAGTGGAACTCCGGTCCGCTAATGATTGGCAGTGGATTTTTACATGCCGAGTTGCTGGCCCTGACGCGCAACCTTCAACGAAGGTACGCCCATTCACGCATGTCTCCACACAGAAGACGCTCTAGCTGAGAATCGAACAGGACAACGTCTTACTGTGAGGCGATACTTAACTGGAGTAAAATACTGAAAAACATTTTGCTGACAAGAGTGCTGCAGTAACAGCTTTCAAGTGATCTAAAAAAAAATAACTAAACACAGAAGCAGCCTAACCTTTTCTCTGTAGTTAAAAAGCTTGAAACTGAAGCTGGCTGTAAGCACCTTTTTGAGCCCATTGCTTCAGAAGATAAGAAAGGTTGTATGTCAGGTCAGGATTTACTGCACAGCCAGCTCTTCCACAAAGTTGGGTATTGAGAATACTAAGTCATAAAGGAGGACTTCAAAGTAGAAAACACTTTTTTTGTTAGCGGTCTTGGAAGACTTGTGGAAGCCAATGAAATGTTCCTGTGTCAGGAACTGGCACAGCCTTGGTTTTATCAGTGACTTGCAGTCTTTAGTAGTATACCTAGGTAATGAGTTCTGAAATTACTGTAAAGGCAGAGTCTGAAGCTCTTGTTGGAAGGAATTTTCAAGCTGTAGTTCCACAGAGTACAGGTTAGCTTTGTTAGGGTACCAGCACTTGTCCAACACAGTGGACAGAACCACCGATATCCTTTTCTTGTAATGAAAACATTAAATGATTGACGTGTAACTTTTAGCAATTCCTAGTGACCTGAAAAATCTGTGTACATTACATTACTTCACCAGTGTTGAAGGATTTTCACTGCTTCTGAAGTACATTACATTATTTTGGAAGGGAGGGCTGGCATCTTATTAAACAAGTATTCAATTTAGATAAATTAAACTTTCAAAGGAAAGAATTTTGTGTTTCTAAATGAAAGAGAGTTTACATATTAAAGCAAGACATCTAGATATAAAGTGTGCAGCTTGTTATGCAGTACTTTGATGCAATGGCCTGTCATTTCAGAATAGGTAAAGAGTTAAAGGGGGAGCCAGGCCACCCTATCAGCTGTAACAATAGTTTCCTTTTTTATTATATAATTTATGTCAGACTTTAGGTCTGTTTATAAATTTACTTCTGGGAATGATAGTGTGGTTAAGTGGGATGGCCGTAGTTAACCACAGTTACAACACTGAGGAAGGCATAACAGGTTAGTTATACCAAATTCTGTGAAAGTGTAATGGCGTATGAAAAATACATTGCATTTTCTTTGGTATGCTTTTCTGCCTTCTTAGTCTTTTTTTCTAGCTGGTAAAATAGACCTCAATGGCTTTCAAATGCTTTCTGTAAGTAGACAGAAGGGAGTGCTATGTATCAAGCAGGCCAAAATGATTGGGATCTAGGGGAAGCAAACACATGAGCCCTGATCATTCAACTAAGAGCAGTGTATTTGTTCTGTGTTATTGAGAAGAAAAATGGTCCCAAGAAAAAACTGTCAGAACTCAGAAATCAAGACATCAAATTATTAGGACAAGCAGATTCAAATAATACAAATGGTAACAAAATAACTGAGTGGTGCACACAAATTTCTTATCAGCAACCTTTGCCACAAACGCTGATGATCTGCTACTGCTTGCAAGATGATCTTCCTTTGGATCCTGCTTCCTGGTGGTGCCATTTCTACAAGTGGTACCTGCTGCAGAAGTCATCCTTAAAGTAAGATGTGGCGCAGTTCCACTCTAGAATTCTAAAGTGGAAGCTTTCACATGAACCATCCTAGTTGCATTTTAAATAGTCAACCATTATGCCTCCAGTCAGTGGGGGAAAGTCTCTGCTTACTGTCCTGATTTCATTAAGCCGTGTGGCTACAGGAAGACAAAATTGGGAAGACAACAGCCTCTACGCTTCAGTATCTAGAGTTCATTTATGACTCCTAGGTGGAATATGATGCTCCCCCCTCTGCAAGACTGTTTTTTTTTTCTCCCACTACAGGCTGACTATTGTCTCTAGGTTTATAATGCAGAACTTTCCAAGTCTCTCTCGCAGTGCAGCTTCTGGCTTAGTGGAATTAATGTGCTTGATTAACAAAACAGTGTCTGATAGATGATTTTTTTTTTTTGAGGGAAGGTAAATGGGGGACTGCTTTCTGCGAGAACTCTGATCGTAATGGGGATAAGTAAGGGTTGTGAGCATAATGGTATTATTCCACCACACCACTGATGTTTAAATATATTAACAGCAGAGGAACGCATATAAAAAATCCTTACCTCACACTGTGGCAGTTTTTTGGGCTTGCTGCCCAGCACTAGCTAAGCAGCTGAAAAGCAATGTACCTAACACTGTAAATTGTCAGCTGCATGTTGCTGGACATGTTCCATTGATGTAAAAGTACTGTTCCCTGATACTTTCCAAAATTCAAATAAAAAAAAATGCAGTTAGTGTTAACAAAGTACAGTCATGTATCTATTCTTGCAAGTTATAAATAAAAAAATAATTGGCAAAGATGTTTCATTTGTCCAAAAGCTGCCAGAGCTGACTAAATGAAACTTAATTCAATAACTGGCTACATTGTTGTTCTACTCAGAATGAGAAAATGACACTGGAAATTTACCCTCCTTTTTTCTTGAAAGACTCTGGCTCAACTCTCAACTGACGAGACTTTTGCAGAATGTCCAGATTTTTGTCTCATATTTTTAGTCTTTTCGTCATAAAATGTGTGGTTTTCTGGCAGATTGGTGAGGATTGAAGTCACTGATTAATGACAGACATTTGAGTTTCAGACTTTATACCCTTAAGAAAATACATGATAATAACAAACCATGTTACGCAAACAACTTTTCAAGTTTGTAAGACCAATAATTAAAATCTGACCCAATTTTTGGGCCATTGTCCCCCCCCATTATTTTTTGGGTAATCCGGATTTCTTGCATTAAGAGGTTGAGAGGTAGGCTCTGCCTAACATCCACTCTGCGCCATAGCCCTGCTTGTAACTTCTTGAAGAAACTGCCTCATTACTCGAGACTTGAGGTTTAATATGACTGACATAAACACACAACAGTAAAACTATGCTAGCCAACATATTTGGCAAAACTGTAGCGAGCATTTGTCAAAGGCAAATGCTGTCATGAATTGAAGATTGACTGGCAGCAGTCCAAATTATGGATCATGAAATTTTTTTTGAAGAAATTGCTACATTGTTATTTTTGAATGAAAAGTATTAAAAACTGCTAGCATCATGAAACAGTGTCTGCCAACATCACAAGTTTAGCAGTTTTCATCAGGGTCACTTTTAAAATTTCAAAGCCATCTGCACATGATATGCTTCAGGACTGCAGGTATTGAAAAACAAAATCTAAATGGAGTAAAATGTAGCAAAAACGAGGCAGCTGAAAGAAAAATAATTTAATGGTTAGCGCTTTCACATCAATCACGATGCTTCATCAGACCAAGATAACATTCTATATCACTTCCTGTATATAGGCATATGAAACAAGCAATTAATCAATTATGTAAAACTAATTAGTTAGTTAAAAACTGAAAATACTAGTACAAGCATAAAACCATAAACAATATCCAAAGTAGCAAATAAATAAATATTCATATACATGACTACCAACTTTATCTAAGAAACCTAGCTTTTAAATAAGGCGTAATAGAGGCTCTATCATTGAGCCCTGGTGAATGATCTGCCTGTAATTCTAAAATCCATTTTAATTCCTGTTGTTCAGTTAAATGTTTTAAGTCACCTAACTTAGGGCTTGGATATATATATTCTATGGCTCAAAATCTAAAATCATGCACTGCAGTAAATAGAGCTGAATGCTTGGCTAGAGCACTTCTCTCAACATCATTATTGCGTATTGCTGCTACATGTTCTCTTATATGTTCCCTCAATGAACAATTAGTCATACCCACATAAAATGAGCTGCAGGCATTGCATACAGCTAGATAGATTAAATTCCTAGTAGTGCAACTAGCTGCTACCCTAAAATTATATACTTTCTTCGTCCTAGGATGAATAAAATTGTTATCTAAGGCTAACACACTACAGTTTCCACATTGTTTAATTCATTCATGACTGTTACGTTAGCAGATTTATTTGTGTGGCATAATAGCCTTTTTAAATTCTTCTTATTCTTATATCCAAGTTGAGGTTTTTCTTTTATCTCTTTTCTTATTTCTTGATCAGACTTTAATATAAACCAATTTTTGTCAATTATTCAACGTATATAGTCTATATTACTAGAGTACTCCAGTCTAAAAATTACAACATCTTTATCGTACTTTCTACTTTGCATATTCTCTTGACTTGAAAATGCATTTGACATATAAGGCTTAGCACTAGTATTTCTTAAAATTTGTACTTCCTCTATACCTCTGTGGATTTTAGAATTACAAGCAGATCATTCACCAGGGCTCAATGATAGAGCCTCTATTAAGCCTGATTTAAAAGCTAGGTTTCTTAGATAAAGTTGGTAGTCATGTATATGAATATTTATTTAGTTGCTACTTTGGATATTGTTTATGGTTTTATGAGTTTTATGCTTGTACTAGTATTATAAGTTTTTAATTAATTAGTTTTATATAATTGATTAATTGCTTGTTTCATATGCCTATATATAGGAAGTGATATAGAATGTTATCTTGATCTGATGAAGCATCGTGATTGATGTGAAAGCGCTAACCATTAAATTATTTTGCTTTTAGCCACCTCGTTTTTGATACAATTTTTATTCTATTTAGTTATTTTTTTGTGTAGCTGAGGTATCCGCAGTTCCATCGCTATTTTTTGTTTGTATTTAAAAAAAAAAAAAACATGGAAACAAGGCAAAGAAAGTGATGATGATGCAAGAGTAAAAGTCTCCTTATGGGGGTGGTATATGCAGGCAGCATCTGGTCCTGAATACTAAAGCAGCTAGTGCATCCATGAATTGGATGGTACACTTAAAACTACAAGACTGAATTCTTCCAATTGATACAGACTCAGAACTTTGGCGATATCAGTAGGTGTATCTCGGAACATAAAAATACATTATTATTCCAAACCATCAGCAAAGACAGAAGAAGCCATCAGATGTGGCACAGAACTAGACTTTGTAAAAAGAAAGCTGACTCATCTGTTTGGCTGGAGAATGTCTTGTCAGATTCAGACTAGGAAGCAAAGATGACTTTATGTTCATAGGTAACCACCAGGCTAACTGCCCTTATGTGCCATTTTAAGCTTAGCTGATTTCTCTTTTTTTTTTAAATGAGAATCAAACCCAGTACTTTGTCTTTATCATAAACACCTTAACCATTATGCCAACCCCCATATTCATACATGGTCAAAAATGGCTACGTTTTAAATCGATACATTTTTATGTGCTCTAAAGTCAGGAGATAATTTTCATTAAATGCAGCATGGGTTAATAGTGTTTCTGATTTTTCAATTTTTCCATTCCAGAACTTCAGCTTATCAATTTGGTAGAGTATGGTGCAGCGGCAGCATTGTTGCCTCACAGCAAGAGGTTCTCCCGTTTGATTCTTGGCTGGAGTGCCTTCTGTGTGGAGTCTGCATGTCCTCCCCGTGGTTGGGTGGGCGTTCGAAAGACATGCGTAAATGGGCGTGCCTTCATTGAAGGTTGAACGTCGAGCTGGCACCTCGGCGTTCGTCAAAATCTACTGCCAATCATTAGCGGACCGGAGTTCCGCTGTGGCGACTCCTAACCGGGAAAAGCCGAAAGACAACAACAACAACAACCAAAAGATGTAAAAATGTTGTTGGAAGACTTTCACAGAGTGGCTATGAAATTGCCGTGTGGAACAAAACTGCATGAATCCGTGCTTATTTTTGAGTTGTTTCCTTGTGAATAGCAAGTTAAAATCACAGACCTGGAACTTTGAAAGTTGCAAAATCACGAATAAATGTTTACCAGATTAAGTAAAGTCTCATCAGTAAATTTGAACCAAATGTTCAAAATGCAGATTTTTAGACAATAACTGATTAGCTATAAACATTCTGCTGTATAATTCTATGTAATAATAAAGGTAATAGTTGATAAATTGTAATATTGCTCTATGAAAATCTCAGCATTTGGGATTGTGAGCATTCAAGATTTTTCTAATTTAAGTTTCTTGATTTGACCTTATTTGCATGTCAGAGGCTTTGCAGTACTTGTCCTTTGAGTTGTAATGAAGTTAGTTACCCAAAGCAATAATTCATACTTGACAACACTGCTGTGTATTTTTGTCTGAGAGTTTTAATGTGTGATTTGCACATAACATGATGTATTAATGGGTACCATTCTGCCATCAGACATCGTTTGCCTTAAACTCTTTCCAGTAGCTGGAGTTGGCAGTAAGTTCACAAGATTTATTTGTTTCTTTGGTAGTTTGAAGGTTTTTAGTTTTCTTTCTTGATCATTCTTTCTGTCTTTGACATACTTTGAAAGAATTTCTAGACATATTGCTTTAGTGTTGCTAGTTTGAAATCTTGTGTAGAAACCATGTGAAAGTTTGCATGTTCCCCAGTGTTTATTTCCTTATTTTATTTGTTAATTGAGGTAGAGTACTGATCCAAATGGACCTATATTAAGTTTAGGCCAAAAATGAGAAGAAAAACAGCAATATTCAAAAGCATAGTATAAACTTTACAAGAAGAAGATACAAAAATTACAATGACAGAGACCAAATACATTTACAATAAATAGGAAATGTGTAATGAGCAGTAATGAAGAAAAAAGAGGAAAAGACGACAGGAGAGGGAATACAAGTAAAGGGAAATAGGGTTAGTAGAGCAAAGGAGAATGTAAAAGTGGAAAGGAAATTAAGAGAAGAAAGACAGAAAAGTATAGCGAAATATATGTGAAAGAAAGAGAAGTGTTGAAAGAGAACAAGTGAAATGAAAAAAGGTACAGAAAAGGTATAAGGGAAAATGAGAAGCACAATGTGTACTGGGCAGTGTAGTGCAACCCCTCGCCCCCTTCAAACTGCATTGCTCAAAGTATACCACCTGTAGTAAGTGACCAGTATCCACTGATGCTATACCCTGCTTTCATCTAATATGTGTACTAGTATCTCATTTTAACCTCTGTCTCTTGATGTCATTTGAAACGTGATGGTTGGATTTTGTGGATATGTTAAATTCCCTACTTAAAATGTGCTTGCAATATTTGATGTATTTAATTCCCTTCTTGGAATCTGGATGCAATGTGAGATATAGATGAATGCCAACATTTTCCTTTCTTTGAGACAAAAGGAATTGAATTTTCCCCCCACCTACTATCGTCCTTCACCTTCTAGCAGCTGCCATGTGTGAAACTGACCCAGCTCCTTACCTACTAAATGTAATACAGCCCATACTACTTAAACATAGTGCCAATGTTTGCTACAGGATTCAGCTGAAAAACTGGCAGTCAGTTGTGTTACCCTCCGTCACTCGTCCCCCTACACTTAAAAGACAAGCAGACAAGGTAGTTTGTGTAAGATGCTGTATTGTATAGCAACACATCAGGATGGATAACAGCTTCAATAAAAATAAATGAACTGATTAACAGACACACATGCATGCTTACATCACAAAAATTAACTACAAAATGTCACTCTGTCCCTGCATGTGCTCAGTAATCAATAAATTTGGTACATGCACACATAAGGTTTCTTAAAGAGATATACACACAGATCTACACCCTCCCTCTTAAAGAAAAGATTACCCTTTATCAAAATATGATTTTAATTAGGCATGCATCAGTAAAGACAATCAGAAAAATAAACATAATGCTCATATTGTTCATATTGTTTATGTCCAAGACACTGTATATCTGGAACACGGTTTGGAGATTCGACCAGGTCTTGTGACATGACCATCAGGACTGGACTTAACAACAGGGATAGGCTTCGGTGAACAGCTCATCTCAGGATTCATCACAGGAATGGAAATAGCTTCTGGAACTTCCTTAGGAACTGGAACACCGGACAACTCACTCTGAAATAAAGCGTCTTTCTCACAGGCTATGTGCTGTGGTACAGGCTTGGACACCAGTATTAAGTGCTTCCAATTCCACCTGAATTTTGATCTTTGTGATTCCACAATGTACAGTCTCAGCTCTGGGCAGATGTTCTTCACGACACCAATCCGATCATAACCTTTGGACATTTTCATCCTTACGACTTCTTCTCCTTGTAATGGATTGAGTGGTTTGCTGGTCTTATCGTAATAGGACTTTTGGGTTAAACGCTTCTTCAACAGATTGGCTTTCATTGACCCATTGTTCTTAACACATGGAACCAACAATTGACTACTGATGGGTAATGTGGTTCTGGTTTGTCTCGACAGAAGTTTCAGAGCAGGTGAGCCAAGATGTTAATCACAAGGAATGTTTCTGAGATTCAAGAGATTTAAGAAAACATCACTATTGTGTCATTTCAACACTGCACATTCTGTCAAACCATTTGACTGAGGATACTCTTGGCTACTCTTAACATGAGTAAAGTTCGACTATTTGACAAATCGTTTGAACTGTTGGCTTGTAAACTGCATGCCATTATCAGAAATAACTTTGTGTGGAGACCCATGAACTGCAAAATGATGCTTCTTCTTAGTAATGACAGTAGTAGATGTTAGATTAGGAAGTAGGTCAATCTCTAACCAGTTGGAGTAAGAGTCTACTAACACCAAATAATATTGCCCATTCCACTCGTGAATGTCTGTGGCTGCTGTCGACCAAGATAATTCAGGAATCTGGTTCAGCTGAAGTGGTTCTTTCTGTTGATGTGGCTTTGCACTATTACACACACAACAATATGAAAGTATTCTCTCAATATCTTGACATAGAAGGCCAAAATACTAGTCCTCTCACCCTTCTTTTGGTAGATTCTGCTCCTGGGTGACCTCAACGTAAGATAGTAGTGTACTCTTGTTGCAAAGACTTTGAAACAACTTTAGGACCTTTCATGATGATACCATTGTCTGACAAAATCTCATCTCTGTATGGAAAATAAGGTTGCACTTCTGGAGGTAAACTAGATTGTTTTGACTGCCATCCTTTGAGAAAGTAGTTGAGCTTCTGTAAAACTGGATATGTGGCTGTATGATCTCTGAGCTCAAGACGTGTGGAAGAAAAATTTCTCCCCTCCATGACTTCAAAATCATCAACTGAATGAGAGATTTGATTTTCCTACTGTTCAGTTGTACTACTGGGTGATCTGGATAATGTATCTGCAATATAAAGAAGTTTGCCTTTCTTGTAGACAAGATTGAAGTGATACTTTTGCAGTCTCAGCATCATGCGTTGCAATCTGGCTGGAGCAGTGTGCATAGGCTTTCTCAGAGTACCGACTAGATGTTGGTGAAGAGCTCTTTCTCTATCTGAGCATATTGCATCTCAGTCTGGGTAAGAGTTCTGGATGCATAAGCAACTGTTTGACCCTCTTGTAGAATGACTGCACCAAGGCCAAATTTTGAAGCATCACATGAAAGAGTAACTGGTTTGTGGATGTCATAGTATCTGAGAGTAGGTGGACTGGCAGTTCTCTGTTTCAGGACTTCAAATGCTCTCTGGTGTTGCTGTAACCAAGATCAAGATATATCTTTACGTGTTACCTCTCTGAGTGGTGCTGATATTTGACTCAAGTCTAGAATGAACTTCCCTAGATAGTTAACCATGCCAAGAAAACGTTGCAGGGCCTGAACATTGTCTGGAGCTTCAAGAATGGCTGTTTACTTAGAAGGGTCTGGTCATAAGCCTGAACTGGTAAATAAATGACCAATGTAAGTGACTTCTTGTAGCCTGAATTTGCATTTCTGTGGCTTGACCTTAAGATTCACTTGACGTGCCCTTTCCAGAACTCTTTTGAGGTTTCTGTCATGCTCAGCTTCACCATTATCTCCTACCAGTGTGTCGACTACTGTAATAGCACAAGGATACCCCCCAAAAATTTGCTCCATTGCATGTCGAAAGACTTCACTTGCAGAATTTATCCCAAATGGTATTATCAAAAATCTGTACCTTCCAAACAGAGTACTGAAAGTAGTGAGCAGTGAAGATTTATTGTCAAGCAAAATTTGCCAAAATGAACTCTCTCTGCATCTGACAGAAAAAACAGTGGCATTCGGCATGAGAGCTGCAACTTCTTCAGTTGTGTACATTGGATGATGAGGTCTCTTTAGTGCCTTATTCAAATCTCATGGGTCATTACATATTCTGATGTCATCTGAGCTTTTCTTATGAGTAACCCCCATGGAAAATACCCACTCAGTTGGTTCTGTGACTGGACAGATTATTCTGGCTGGCCTGATAACTGGACTGACATTAACTGCTTGCCTAGTTTGTCTTCGAAAAGATCAGCATAGGTAGAAAAAATATGCTGGGCAAACTTATAGTAGTGGTCTTTTAAGTTAACATGGTGAACTTCCTTGTTAAGTGAAAGCAGTCCCATTTTCAGAGTCTCTGAGGCTTGATAATGACTGGACATGCCTCTTGACCATATAAAATAATAAGCTGTTTCTTCTACCAGCAGAGTAACATGAAAGCATTACTGAGCCTTCAGTCTGAATTTCTTCACCATACGCAACAAGCTTTGCACACTGTCAAATCAAGCCTTTCACCAGCACATACAATAGCAAATGTTTCTGCAGACATAACACTACACTTTGAGCCAGTATCAGCTTTGAGTTCTATGGGTTTACCATTTATCCGAACAGTACAAAATACTTTATTCTTGGCCCATAAATCTACTACATCGACTGTCTCACTAAGCAGTGACACGCCATCAACATAAAAAGAATGAGACTGTGGATCATGGCTCTCTAATTGATCAACTGTTTTCTAAAAATGTTCCCTTTTAGTGAAAGAATGTATGGTTTGTGATGTACAAAATCTTTTGAAATGATTCCATTTATTACTCTTATGGGATTGCTGACCAAAAGCTAAGCATTGTCCTCTCTTAGATTCATAATTATTACCACAGTTATGACATTTAACAATGAAATTAGGGTGGGACCCATGATTTGAGTTTGCTGACTCACTCTTATGCTTCACTGAGGCTGTGTGAACTCTGGAACTTACTAGAAAGTTCTGGGGAGACCTGCAGCAGTCCCTGGCAAGCACCATAACTGCCATGTGCTTAAGCCTGTTTCTTTTGATCACATGCTGCATACTATCAATGTGAGACTTAAAAGTTACTGAAAACATGCACTTCTCATTTGTAAGCATATTCTGGTGCTTTCATATCTGACAAATCTCAGTGGCCTTATTCAAAGTTAAATCACTGTCACAAAGCACAATCTTTCTCACAGCATCATCTTTTATACCACACACAAGTCTGTCCTTTATCAACTCATCTCTTAAATCACCAAATCTGCACATTTTAGCTTTGTTTCTGAAGTCAGTTACATATGCAGCAAAAGTTTCACCAGGCTTTTGATCCCTTGTGTAAAATAAGTGCCTCTCCATTGTAATGTTGGTCTGGGGGTTGCACATTTATCTAAATTTACATTTTAAGCACTCAGGTTCCTATTTTGACTCAGCCTGTGCAACAATATGACGGTTTCCCCCCTCTTCAGCAAAGATTGCATTCCCTTTTCAATGGCTTCTGACCCAGCTAAATTAAGTAGAATAAATGCTTTTTGTACAGTCATCTTTCTCAGAAAATGCAGCCTGTATGAAAAAGGGTGTACCCTTTCTCAAACACTCTCCAGTTCTCAGCAATGTTATTATCAAACATTAGTGGTGAGGGTTTTCAAAATCCGTCTGCCATGTCAACAAATTATACTAAAGCACAATGCAACCTAGGTCCACTTTTAATTATATGAACATGCACATACAGCCAGTACTTGTAATAACACTCAAATGTACAGTAAACTCTCTGAAATACTGTACTTTGTGTAATATGCTCTGAAGTGGTCATATTTGCAAAGTAACTTTACTGTAGCACTGCACAAACATGCAAGCACTTTTTTACATTTTTGATAACTTGGATAGCCTCAGTAAATACGAAAAATATGGATTTGCAAAGAACATATTGAAAAATGCGGTCTGCAATATCGAACATTTTTGACTTATTTTAATATTGTTTAGAGCATTCTGCATGCTTTGTTTCATATTTTACGAATAAGAAATAGTTTGAGCAAATTTTGACATGAAAAAATTTGTTTCTGACCTGTTTTGCGAATTATACATATTGCAAAGAATGGTCCGCTTCTGTGTAGGTACCTTCAATTGTAGCTGAATGCCTCGAAGTCAAAGTAGAGAAACTGGAGTTCTTTCTCGCCATTAGATACGCTGCTTCTGACACCATGTCCTTTAGACATGCCACTTCTGACACCATGACGCTCGTCCCTCTACACATAGAAGATAAGCAGGTGGGGTTATTCATTTAAGATGCTTTATTGTATAGAAACACATCAGGATGGATAACAGCTTCAATAAAAATAAACTGATTAACAGAGCTTATACACATGCATGCATAAATCTTAACAGCTAACTACAAAATGGCACTCCGTCCAGCACGTGCTCAGTAATCAATACACTTAGTACATGCCCACAGGAGGTTTCTTAAAGAGATATACACACACTGATCTAAACCCTCCTTTCCCACTCAGCCCGCCACCACAACTACGCAGCTCAGTAAGAAATGTGTAGCACTTCCTGGCTTTATTTACTGTTTCCCTAGCTTTGTCAGTTATTGCAGTTTTTCTCTTTCTTTCCTATGGTGCAAATTCCAGACAAATTGCATTTAAAGCCATTTCCCATAATCAAGGGCATGTTTTCCTGTTAATATTTGATTTTCATTAGGCATGTCTTACCATTTATAGCTCAATAGATGTAGGGTTTCCTTCACCCTGCATATTTAAGCACAGGAGTTGAGAGCATAAACCTTATTAAAATGCAAATAAAAATGAGGCAGTGTGGTTGCTGCCCCCTCCACCCTTGAACATTAACACACACACTTTGCTTCTCTAGATGCTGCTTCTCCAGATGCATGCTTTACATAGATTCCAAAGGTAAGTGGTGTACCATACTAAGGCATTCAGACATTAGTCACCACTCTTACCCAAGCTGTCATTTCATTGCATGTATTTCATGCATATTTGTGTATCACTTAAGTGCTGCACCCGTACATGGCTTTTTGTATAGGCAGCACACCATACACCTGAAGCCAGTGAACACAGCCATGAGTCTGTTTGAACTGACCCAGAACTAACCAGCACACAGCAGGTCATATCTACCTTCTTGACTGGTGTGCTACTCTAGTCTTCATATCAGGAAGGAAGTATGTCATTTAAATATTTAATTTGTATAAAAGTGCAGTTAAAGTCTCTCAGTTGCTCAGAGTCACAAAATGTGCTACCTTTATTAAAAGTCAGGATAATCTGTTGTTGTTGTTCTTCTTTCTGCCTTTTCTGGTTAGGGGTCGCCACAGCAGAACTCCGGTCTGCTAATGATTGGTAGTAGATTTTTTATGGTGCCGAGGTGCCAGTCCGACGCCCAACCTTCAATGAAGGCACTCCCATTCACGCATGTCTTTCGAACGCCACTCAACCGTGGGGAGGACATGCAGACTCCACACAGAAGGTGCTCCAGCTGAGAATCGAACTGGAGAACCTCTTGCTTTGAGGCAACAATGCTACCACTGCACCACCGTGGATTTAAAAGTCAGGATAATCTGTATGCTGTGTTAAGTAGCTGTTTAGTTTACATATGTTTTGGGACTGATTTATGCTACTGGAGCATTGTCTGCTATGCCCAGTCTACTGTGGATTAGTTTATTCCTACTTGGTTGATTGCTGCACAATATATAGTCCAAACTGCTGTTAGAAAACAAGATAGATTTACCCATGATTAAACAGTGGGTTTATGAAGTTATATCCCATTGTCTTCCAAAAGCTGTTTCATTTGGTAAACCTTACTGTGAAGCTGTTGTTTCAGGTAAATTGCACGCATTTCATTGTTTTTCCAGATTATTTGTGAAGCAAATAAGCATGTTTTCCTTGTTGATGGAGTCATTTGGCTGTTAAGCCGTCAACTACTCGGAGCTAAGAATTTTTACTTATTTTTTTAAACCGGTAACAGAATTATTTTATCTAGTTAAAGGCACCTCAGTGAGTCAACACAGAATTTGTCTCCTTTTCATGCATTAAGTTCCACTTTATGCACCCATACCCTGTTTTGCTTTATTGCTTTCATTCAATCCGATATGCACCATGAGAGAGGCAACTTGTAGTCTTGTAAGGGACACCCTGTTCTGGTGACTTCCATCTCCTACTTGACTTTAGGCCAGACTTTTTTCAAAGAAGCCCCTTATGTTCTTCCCACAGGGGAAAAGTTGATGGTGGCATAGAATTAGAATGTAAACTTCTGAACTTAGAGGGCCTGTTTGAAATTGGGAAAACTAGTAAGCTAAAAAAGAGTTGTTCTTTTTTGGGTTAAAGTCATATGTCATTTTCATTCATGATACTAAAAACACCACATGATCTTTAAGCTCACCCCATATATCTTATTCATTTTTAAATGATTTGTAAATGTTAACAGTGATAATTATCTCTATCGTTAATACTTGGGATCAGTAGTTCAGAGTAACGGTGAGTGTGGAAGAGAGGTGAAGAAGAGAGTACAGGCAGGATGGATGTTGAAGACTGTCAGGAGTGATTTGTGACAGACGAGTATCAGTAAGAGTGAAAGGGAAGGTCTACAAGAGGGTAGTGGGACCAGCTATGTTATATGGGTTGGAGACAGTGGCATTGACAAAAAGGCAGGAGTTTTAGCTGGATATGGCAGAGTTAAAGATGTTAAGATTTGCACTGGGTGTGATGAGGGTGGACAGGATTAGGAATAAGTATATAAGTGGGTCAGCCCAGGTTGGAAGGTTTGGAGACAAAACCAGAGAGGCAAGATTACGTTCGTTTGGACATGTGCTGACGAGGGATGCTGAATATATTGGGAGAAAAGATGCTAAGGATGAAGCTACCATGTAACAAGAAAAGAGGAAGGCCTAAGATAAGGTTTATGGATGTGGTGAGAGAGGACATGCAGGTGGTTGGTGTGGCAGAGCAAGATGCAGAGGACAGGAAGAAATGGAAACAGATGATCCACTGTGGCGACCCCTAATGGGAACAGCCGAAAGAAGATGATGAGGATGATATTAATACAGTTTAACATGGTATTGTACTATAGTACAGTTAGCACAAGGAACTTTGAACATAGACATTCCAGCTTTTCAGGAACAGTCAACTCATTGTATCATATTGAGATTCAGGATAATAAGGTCTCTAGGGGCACCCTTCTTGTTCATGATGCTGGGAGCCTTGGGTTTGACATAAGGGAGTATGACTTGAACCTAGACATATCTTTGTGCATAAGTCTCAGGAGTAGTCATTTGTAATGCAAGAGAATTATCATGGGTATCTATTATATAAATATCTCAAGCCTATTACAAGGGATTTTTAAATCGATTCACTTTTTTTCTTTCATTGCTTTTCGTTGTTTCATTTAATAGTTCATTCCAGCACTTAATGTGCAAAGTGCTTGTAAATGAGTTGCACAGTAAATTTGAATACTACATTTAGAACACAGTATTGATTTACAGCACTCTGAATTTTTCAGTAGTTGTGACTAATCTGTCTGTACAATTGTTAAAAGCAGAAGCTTTCAACAAATTTTTCATTTTTGTGCTTGGCTTCTTACCTCTTAGCTCTTATTGTCATCTCTCCTGATTTTACCACAGAAATGATTTCAGCTTTCTCACTAACTCACACAGTTTGTTTTGTCACAAAGCAAGTTAAAAACTTTGCTTTAGTCCACAATCTACATCTTAATATAAGCAGACTTTTTTCATTCTGTCGGCTTTTCTGATGAGTACATCAAATGGAAAAAAAATGCCCGTTATGTGCGATTTTATTGCCTCTGGCATATTTTAACAGTCGACTCTGATATTAAACTAATAGTTGGAGAGAGACCCCATTTTCTTTATAAAAATAAAAAAATCATTGAGAAAGAGTGTTATTTGATCCCAGAATCAACAAAAAGTTTCCTGATACTGGGGTTGATAATAGAACGTTTCCATGCACTAAGTGTAGGTACTGTGAGTTTATAGATTCACCTGTTCGTTTCTCACATCTAGATAAGGTAAACAGTATCTCATGAATGTAAACAGTATGTGTTTGCATAGGTATTTCTATACCCCAGGCAGACTTCAAAGAAAATTTCCTCCAGTAGATAACAAGTGGTGGTGGTGTAATGGAGAAGAAACAGGTAAGTGAAAACATATGATTTGGAAGTGTAATGAGTTTAGTAGATTTAAAAAATTCCCTACCGAGTACTTTTATCAGAAATACTGGGTGAGCAAATGGCTGTAACTAAAGAAATGATTCTTTTTTTTTTTTTTTTTTTTTTTTGTCTCCCTTGGTCCTCATCTTTACCTGCCCGTCCCCCAGTACCCAGTGTCAATGCTTGATCTACCAGCTGCTCTCCAGGATGTTTTTTTTTTTTAATGGGACTGGTCATGGATCCTGGGATTGTCCTAGTGGCTTGGCTCAAATGTCCTTCCATCTGGAGGGGAATTTATATATATATATATATATATGTATGACCTACCCACTCCCCACACTCATTGATTATGTCTGAGGGGAGCTCCCCTCATGCCTCCACTTAGTGAACGTATCAGTTGTTGCCCTCCCACCTTGGATGTGCATGCCCATGCGTTCCTTGACACTTCGTCAGTCATCAAATCTGCAAATAGAACCCAGGTTGGCTTGGCCATAGTCAGGGCTTTATCCCTCTATTCTACCAGAGTGGCTCAATGAAATTATTATTTTGAGCTGGGACACAGGATCTGAATTGCCTAGATATTTTAAGGCCATGTTAAGTTTAATATTGTTGGCTGCCAAAAAAAGCAGTTAGTAGAAAATGTTAATCAATGTCTAAAGTAACTGTACTTTAAGTATTTGACTTTGTAAAAGAAATAAAAGAACTAGAAGAGAGAGATGTTTACAAAAAGGAAGGGGGAAATTTCATAGCAATAAGTAGAAATTGTGGGAAGAAATGCAGAATAATGTTTAGGAAGAGGAGTGGAGTTTAACGGAAGGCAGGAATGAGCAATGTATGTAATGTTGGACTGATGATAGTTATAAAGGAAGAACATGTGTATTGTGTATGCAAATGGAAAAAATGTTAATATGGTTTGTTTCCTTTTCTTTTAATATATCCTTGCTTATGTCATAAGTGATAATGTAATAAAGGTGTTTAAAAAAATGAATGTAGACAGCAGGTGGAATCCTTTTCCAGATTTGGACCAGTTTTCCTCATTTCATTTGAAGATGGTAAAAATTTGGTTTCAGCTCCTTCTGATAAGTTAGTGAATTTTATGCAAAAAGCTAATGTCTATTATGGTTATGTATGTGAAAGCTTTAAATATTTGTAAATGCTATGTCTAACTTGTCTCCGCATGTGTAAGTCAGTCCTTCATTCTGCTTATTTTATGCCCATGTCTTTGGTTGTTTATGTAATGATCAGAAGACATGCTTTGTTGATGCGGCTACGATTATGCATTTCCTAAGAATAAGATACCTTGTGCCGTCTTCTTTTCTGTTTGGTACCCTTTTTGTTCTATTGGCACACAAGTTACAGTTCAAACTGAAAATTGTGCAGAGTTCCTATAATGATTCAGAAATTTCTGCAGACACTTGATTTTATGGGAGGTGGTTAGAAGTTCCTTTTATGTGAAAAAGAAGTATTTTAATCAGTATGCATCATTTGGGATAATTTTGATGGAGTTAAGACATATGGCAGGAGTCATGCCTCTTTCTTAAAAGGAAGAAGGGTCCCAAGATTTTGAAATTCCTTGACACACTTCATTTTCCTCTGGCCAAGGTAATGTTTCCAAATGACTCACTAGATTATCCTGCACCTTTTCAGCAAGGAAATTACCACCTTATTCTTACACTTCTTATCTAGTTCTTCCTTCCGGTCTGTAAACCCTTATATGTAGGTAGCAGGATTGAAAGTTACTTGCTCTTTTGATTGTCTATATGACCTCTGGGTGATGGGTATTTTGGAGAATGAGTAAAAAATGGTCTTAAAGCTGCTGCTTCAAAACATTCTTTATGGAAGTCCCTTCTTTCCATGACTGTGTCATTTTGTGTATTTCTCCATATTGCCTGCTAAACATCATCCCTCATGTGACTTCAGTGGTTTATTCTTTCCACATGATCAAGAGATGCTAGTGGATGTCCTTCATTCATGCAGCCATTTGTCTTTTCTTCCCCTTCTTCCTAAGGAGGTTAGGGTATTGCTTAGTCCGAAATATTCATACTGGTCCTTTTGGTATGCTAGAAATCTGAGGAATAATTCTCATCACTGCTCAAATTTATTTATAATGGCACTTCCCTTTAAAATCCTAAAGACATTGCCAAATATATTAGCAAATATATT
This sequence comes from Protopterus annectens, assembly GCF_019279795.1. NCBI lineage: Eukaryota > Metazoa > Chordata > Ceratodontiformes > Protopteridae > Protopterus > Protopterus annectens. The sequence goes on from NC_056745.1 coordinate 905,550,024, forward strand.
TGATCCATAGTTCTCCCCTGAAACCATTATCCCAACTCCAAACATCCTTGGTTACTCCCCCCTGCTGTCTGAAAAGATCATATCCTTAAAGCAACTCTCTAAGACTAAAAGCACCTCTTCAGTGGATCACAACAATGTAACCTAGTTGTTGTGCACTATGAGGGTGATGCCCCTCTGTAAGGGTGCCCCCCCCACTGACCCAGGTAATTTCAGATCCATTATTATTACTAGCCTTCTTTGTAAAGTCAGGAAACACACCATCATTGACCTTAAACCAGAACAGTAAAATTTGATGTGGTTCAACCTACAACAGTTTGGATTTGTTAACAGATCACGCTTGGTAAATCTTGTGAGCTTCTTTGAAAAAGTCTTTTAGGCTGTGGATAGGGGTCACACTGTTCGTGCTGCCTACTTAGATCTGGCAAAGGCATTTGATGCCATACTATATGATGGGATTGTTGATAACCTAATGACCATACACTCAGAGCCTTGTGTGGTAAGATGGATTGTAAACTGGCTTAAGGACAGAATACATGTCAGAGTTGGTGGATGCCGCTTCATTTAGAGAAAGGGTAAGACATATTGAGTGGAAATGGCTGTTTGTATGCTTGGGGAGTAGGGAAGAATAAGTAAGGAACATACATTGTTTCCTAAAGAGTGGGGTGTTCTCGGGTTAGGGAGCCATTTGTCACCAAGGTGCAGTGGTGCTATTGGACAAAGCCACAGTAATGAATCTGCTTTGTTTGACAGTGGTCTTTATATTTTTACAGTTCATTGGTATTGTTATTGAGTACAGTATCATTAGTCCTTGTAGGAGAGTGGATTGTTTGGCAATACATTGTCTGGCTGTGGAGATGAGGAACTTTGTGTGGCAGTAAGGTAGTTTCAGTTTTGTATTTCTTTAGAAATCCTGCCTATTTGTTGATGTCCTAAAAAGGGTGGCAGGTGCAAATTTAGTATTAAATGTTCCATTTTCCACAGTTTCAGCATTCCCCAGAACTTCCAGTTTTGGCAGGTAGTAGTCCAGTTTGGCAGTTCTTTTGAGTGTTCTCATTTCCTTTTATCTGCCAGATTGTTCATCAAGTTGCATGCCTAAATTACAGAAAAATTTTGAGTTCATAGTCTTTTTTTTTAAGAAGCCAGAGGACTGTTACGTGAGGTTCTTAGTTCATCCTAAGTATTTATTATTTATGTATTTTACATTTATTAACTAGGAAGTCTAGCTCAGAAAATCAGTGATCAGTTGGAGTCAAAGCAGAGGAATCTACAGACAGTAAGAGCAAGTAATACAACTGTAGTTAATAAAAATGACCGGCAGTTTCCTTAACAGTGTGTATGATCGAAAGTTTTGCAACATAAAAACAACAAGGAAGACGGACAAGGACAGCAAAATGTCATGAATAGCTGTGCACTATTTGCTACATAATGAATATCATTGCTGTGTTTGTCATACATTGGAGTAAGATTGGTCCTAGTTATGGTTAAAATATAGAGAAATGTTTGACAAGTCATCAGTCAGACCAAAGCTGAGAAGATGAAAGTGTTACATGCCTATATAGGGAACTGTTTGCATACTGTAATTAGGTGATAACACATTGTAGTTGAGTTGGTGTTAGTTGCACTGATGTCCGTGAATTAGGTGAGATCAGTGTTTTAGTTCGTTTTGTAAGAGATGTTTGTATTCTTGTCTGGAGTAGGTCATGTAGAGAATGTTAGTTCATTCCATAGTTTCTTAGCTGTTATGGGAAACCTAGGGTCGTCATATTTATTGAGGGATTTGAGAATAGACAGTGTGACTCACTAATTCTCAGATTTCAGAGAAGTGGTCTAGAGAGTGTAGTTTGAACTAATGAAGGGCATTTGTTGGAATACAGTAGTTTGAACAAGTCATAATTGTGTGACAGAAAGGTGATGAGTAAATTTGAGCCAGTGAAGATTGTGTAAGGATAAGCAGTGGTTTCTTTTGTAGTGTCCTGAAGCAAAATTAGAAATACTGATGTACAATGAAATCTAAACTTTCTTGACATTTTTTTTAAATAACTGAAAGAAGTAGAAGTGAAGAGGTGAGAAGAGTTCATAAGTGAGTGACGTAGGCAGTAAGTTGCAGTGGCTAACCTGTCACTGCTTGTTAAAGTTTTGGCGTTGTGAAGTTTGCTTAGTTTTATATAGGTTTTAGTGATTACATTATTTACTTTCAAGTCAAATTTTAATTGATTAACAGTAATGGTATTGAGGAGCTTAGCTGAAACCTCTTTTATGATGGTTGAGTCAAGAGTTTTAAAAGTTTATTTAGGTGTAGAAACAATTTAGGTAGGTGTGAGAGTTGGTGGGTTGCAGAAATCAGGAGTAGTAGTTAGTGGCCCTGTGAGAGAAGAGCAAGGAGACACACTCTCTTTGATACAGTGAGGTATAGACCCATATAAACTAGCAGTGTTTTAGGAATGTAATGATGCCTAAAGTCTAATGAACAGGCTGTACTGAACAGCAGTGGAAAAAGTACCAAATCCTAGGATACACCTGAGCTTTTAAGAATTGTCATTAATGATCTTTAACTGTTGTAGTAGAGTTATAGTGCAATAACTCTGTGCAGTGCTTCACTGCTTCTTGTTTTATTTACTTAATGAACTTAACATATCATCAGAATGGTCAGCTACATTAGTGTATGCTGTTCATAAGATTAGAATTTATTTATTTTTATTTATTTTATTTTTTATTTTACATTTGTTGACCAGGATAGTCCGACTGGATACATGTCCATTTTCAGTGGAGACCCGGGGAGATGAGCTTTGACATACAAGCAGAAAATGATTTAATTTACACATGACAAGTACAGTTTAGATATTCATATCAGTATTACAATACATTAAAAAGATAGGCAGACATGTGATATCTCTAGATATAACATAGACAGTTCATAGACCATCAGTAACACCCTGTCTGAGTGACATAAGCAGTCTCCTTTTACTTGTGGCTGTAGGTTAGAAGTTAGTTGGGGTTAGAGCAGGGACATAACCAGTGTGTTTTAAAGTATTGTTTAAGGCTATTTTTAAATTGGGTTACTGAGGACATTGAAGTAATATTAGTAGGAAGATAGTTCCAAGTTTTGCCAACAGAGTCCTCGGCTGAGTTGTTGGTTTTGCCTGTTTGTACTAGAATTCTGTTGGATGAGCGTAAAGTCTTCAGGTTACTGAATGGGGTGATAAGTTTTTAAGTATTGGGGTGTTCTCAGGTTGGTATAGAATCTTATGTACATCTATTAATTGGTTATACTGGAGTGTAGGCTAGGCAATTCAAGCCATCCTAGATGATTTAAGTTTTGACAGTGGTGTGTCTTGTAAGCTGCTCCAGTGGCAAATCTAGCAATGGTATTATAGCAGCTTGATAGTTTGTTAAGGTCAGCTTTATTCAAGTTTGTGAATAATGGGGAGGCATAAAGGAGGGTGGGTAGTAGATGTGTGCGGGCAATAACAGTTTTTGCTAGTTGGGTTAGGAAGGTTTTAATCCTGTATAGTGAGCAGAGTTTTTTGTTGACTGTTTTAATAGATTGATTAATATGCGTGTCAAACTTAAGGTTATTGCCTACTATTATGCCTAAGAGTTTGGTAGAGGGATTAGGTGAAATAATGCTGCCATTGTTAGATGTAATAGTAAAGGATGGAAAGGAGGACCTGTGGGTGAGGGAGAACAGCAGCATCTTCGTTTTGTTAGGATTTAATATGAGTCGCCAGTTAAGAAGCCAGTTTTCAACTGTACTAAAAGCAGTTTGGGTTAAAGTTTGCAGTTCAGGAGGGGAGGTGGCTGAGCAGATTAAAGTGGCATCGTCTGCATACTGGATGCAGGTTGCTTGCGGGATGACTGCGTACAGGTCATTAATAAAGATGGAAAAAGGAAGGGGTTCTAATATGGAATCCTGGGGAACTCCAGGGGTAACAGGTAGAAGGTTAGATAGTTTGTTCCTCCAAAGGACTGCTTGTTGATTACCATTGAGGTAAGACTGGAACCATTGGATAGCCTGGTTATCTAGGGAGAAGGTTCTTAGTGCATTTATTATGAGGAGTTGGTGGTTTACCATGTCAAACGCTTTAGAGAGATCAATAAAGACGGCTGAGGAAAGAATGTTATTGTTGTGGTTTTGGTTTATGATGTTAGAGAAGGAGAGTAGGGCAGAGGTAGTGCTGTGAAATGGTCTAAAGCCGTGCTGAGAGTCAGCAAGTACATTGTTATGAACAAGATGGCTCAATAGTTTTGTGGATACATTTCTCCATAATTTTAGCCAGGGGTTATAGAATAGCTATGGGTCTGTAATTTGATAGCTCAATAGAGTTACCACCTTTATGGAATGGGATAATATGGGGTATATTCCAGATAGAGGGGGTGGTAGCTTCTTTTATAGTTATATTAATAAGGATGGATAATTGGGTATGCTATGGCATTCGCAGCTTTTTGTAGATACTCTGCTGGTAAGAGATCAGCAGAGAGGGTGGTAGGTTTCAGTTTCTTAATTAGGGTTTGAATTAGTGATGTGGGGACTGGCTGAAGGTGAAAGGAGAGTTGGGTATAGTAGTAGTTAGATTTGGGTCACCAGGGGATAACTGCCTGAATTGGATGGTCTCAGTAAAGAAGCTATTAAAAGTATTGGCAATTTCTTCTGTTTATTTTTGGTTGGAATCTGGATTGCCCTGGGTGAAGGAGTTTAATAATACCTGCCCAAACTTTTGATGCTTATTTTGGTGTCTTTCTTGTAGTTGGTAGTAGAAGTTTTTTTTTGTCTATCATAATGGAGCTTTGTATCATTCCTTAGTTGTTTCTATTTAAGATGATCTAAAGGGGCTTTTGTGGTACGCCATTTGGCCCAAACGTTGTTTCTAAGTAAGATTTTTTTGTCTGGTTTCTTTTGGAATCCAAAGGGCTACTTTTGATTTTGTTCTAATAGTACGAGATGCTCCGTGGCAGTCAAGGATGGCTAGGAATTTGGTATTAAAGGTATTTTGCTTCTTTTTCCAGTGACAGTTTTTTTAGAAGTGACCAATCAAATGCTTTCAATTCATTTTGGAACTTAGTGGGGTTAAAGTTTTTATTGTTCCTTATGCTGTAGGTGGATTGGACACTCTAAATTGGCCCTAGGCATGAGTGTGTGCGTGCATGTGTGTGTGCCTTCTGTGGAATGTTGGGCATCAGGCTAGCAACTCGATACCGTAAAACTCCGCTGCCAATCATGTGCAGACAGGTGGTCCGCTGTGGTGCCCCTAACCAGGAAAAGCCGGAAAAAAAAAGATGGTCTTAAAAATGGGTTGGTTGAGAATGTCAGCCCAAACTTTGTTTCTAAGTAAGATTTTTTTGTCTGGTTTCTTTTGGAATCCAAGGGGCTACTTTTGATTTTGTTCTAATAGTACGAGATGCTCCGTGACAGTCAAGGATGGCTAGGAATTTGGTATTAAAGGTATTTTGCTTCTTTTTCCAGTGACAGTTTTTTTTAGAAGTGACCAATCAAATGCTTTCAGTTCATTTTGGAACTTAGTGAGGTTAACGTTTTTATTGTTCCTTACGCTTACGCTGTAGGTGGATTGGACACTCTAAATTGGCCCTAGGCATGAGTGTGTGCGTGCGTGCGTGTGTGTGCGCCTTCTGTGGAATGTTCGGCATCAGGCTCGCTACTCAATACCGTAAAACTCTGCTGCCAATCATGTGCAGACAGGTGGTCCGCTGTGGTGACCCCTAACCAGGAAAAGCCGAAAAAAAAGAAAATGGTTGTATAAGTGGGTTGGTTGAGAATGTCAGCCTTATGCCTAATTATGTAGGTTAGAAAGTGATCACTTATATCATCAGGTAGGGTCCCTGCCTTGTACATATGAGGATGACTATTGACGAGTATCCAGTCTAAGTTGCTTTCTTTATTATTGGGTTTACTGATCCTAGTTGAGGAGGATATGATCTGAGTAAAGCCGTATAGATTTACATGGGTGGTAGGGTGTTCAGAGGAACAGGTGTTCCAATCAATGTTGAAGTCACCAAGAACAGTGGTTTCTTGGGGGTAGTTAGTTGATAACCAGTTTAATATATCCTCTAGTGCTTTTGTGTTATTACCTGGGGGAATATAAACACAGATAATATTTATACTTTTGCATTTGTTGATTTGTAGTTTAGCAACAAGAATTTCCGCATTATCAACTTGGGGTGGATGTGTAGAATCAGTGGTCACCTGCAGCATAGATTTATATAGAACAGCTACCCCTCCTCCCTTCCTAGTTGTGCGGTCAAGTCTTAGTATATTATCACCTGGAGGAATTACCTCATTGTCAGTGGTTGATGGTTTTAGCCAGGTTTCGGTAAGACATAATATATCTGTTGAATGAAGATGTAAGGAGAGCGTGAAGGTGATGTTCTTTATTATTTTTGCTTCTAATATTCAGGTGACTGACAAATAGTGAGTTTGGAGGTCTGTTTAAAATTTGTAAGTTAATGGGAAGAGGATTATTGGAGCTATGGTCAACAGATGTAGTTGCGCCAGGGTTTGGGTGGATGTTTCCATCAGTTGTGAGTTTATGTTGTAATCGAGTTATGAGCTTTAGGAATTTTATTATTAGGCTTTGGTATCTTTTGGTTTTGGGGTTGATGTGTCTAGGTCTAATGGCTTGGTGGTGTTTAGTATATAAGGAGTTAGGTAACAAGGGTTTGTCAAACTGAGTTTGCATATTTTGTAAAATTGGAGTAGAGGTTTTTCCCTTTGGGTAGTCGAACCTTGGGTAGCTCTGGTTTTCATAGGTGGTAAGTAGATATGAGAAAAGCATCAGAGGTATTAGGGAATAGAAAAGTGTCCATTTAAGGGGAGTTGATGGAAGTAGCAGTGGCATTGTAAAGGTCTGTTTCCTTGGTTATGGTAAGGCAAGTAGGTAGGGTAAATAAGATACTGTAGCTGTAAAGTTTTGGATACTGTTGATTGGTTGTAGAAAGTTAGGGGTGTGGTTTTGGTGGTATCAATTTAGCAGTATTGGGGGCGGGTGGGAATAGGGGGCAGGGCGGGGTGTGGAGCGAGCCTGAGTGAAGCGAGGATGAGCAGAGTGGGGCTAATACAGACACAAGATTTTTTCCTGGCTTTAAAATATATAGCGAGTACAAATAGCAGTAGTTTATGTATAGTTTTATCCTTAACCCTGTCAGCGTGTTTTAGCATCTACTAGTAAGTTCCTTTAGCATTAATGCTGTGATTTTTATTAGCTAAAGTTTGGGAGAATAGGAAATTCAAATCTGTGCTTTACCAGCTATATTGTTTAAGATAAGCCTCTAAACGATAGCTTCTAGTCAATTTATAGGTTGTTGGTTTCACTCTGCGGACTACTAGGGGGACACCTCACAGTGCTGTAGACCCAGGGCTTTTAGGTCGTTACAGTTTTTTATAGATTATTTTTAGAAGGAAATGTAGTGCTGTTTGGTAAGACTGCATTAAGAACAGTAGTTCATGAATTCAAGAAAGCCGGTTGCAGATTTACAGTATGCCATTAACAGTAGTAATTCATTAATTAAATCCAAATTAAAGAAAGCAGAAAAGGACTTGGGAAGTCTCTGAGAAAAACAGGCCATTATTGGCTAACAGCTTGTTTTACATAATGGTGTGTGCTGTTGAGCTTGAAATGTTTGCTAATTTGACATTAATACTCTCCAAGCCACTGAACCCTGAATTGGGTACATATCCTTGCTAGTTGTTTAAACGTTGTGCTTTAGTACATTTCAAAGACAGCTTCTATATAATAATGTTAGCTGCGAGAGTTGACCATGAAAGTTAATACTGTACATGTTAAGATGCACTGAAATGGTAAAACAAGCTTCTCCTCCAAATGCTGGGCTTTGACATGTGTTTGCACTGTTCTTAATGTTTTCCATGTCTCCTATTTTTGATACTTTTCTTTTTTCTCCATGTTCCTTACAGTTTACACATTTACCTTTTGCCAATATCATCATCAGATACCATTTCTTGTTTTTCTTTTTAATAAGTTTAAAGAAAGGATTGTCATTTTATTCAAGCAGATTTCACTGCCACTCAGTAACTGAATAAATAACCCCAAATGCCACTTTGACAGGTAAAAAAGAAAATAGTAAAGAAACCCTGCACCTCCCATTATTTTCTGATTAATTGCCGTCATTTACTTTTCCTGAACATATACTTATATGTGGTGCTCTGTTTTCTGTATATTTAGTTTTTCTTACAGCAGAGTGCTATAAATATGGAATATTTTTTCATTTATTTTTTACTTATAAAGGTATATTTGCTCTTTTCCCATAGTTATCAGACCACAGAATTGTTGTGCATGATGATTGCCCCCCTGAAGCGTTTTTGTGAACTTTTTAATGAAAGTTTCTTTTAGTGTTTGTTTATTCTGTGATACTGGTTTCATTGCTGTTTTGAGAGTCTATTGAAGAGGGTTGCATTCTTTTGAGCATTTCTAAACAGTAACCTTTCTTTGCTATAAAACTACTAATTAATTGTCCACAGGTTCTGTACACAGAATAGTCATTAAAATATAATTGTTGAGCTAACCTACCAACAGATTGTATTTTTAAAACACTTGCTTCACCGGATATTTGTATAAATAGTTGCTTGCATAACGTGTCTGCTCATGTATGTAATGTATAATGTTTTGCCCTTATAACGTCTGAGAGTGTAGCCAGGGCCTGTCTTGGCTGAAATGGCACCCTAGGCGAAGTATTGCTGTAGCGGCCCTTAAGCCTCACGCACAACATACTCCTGAAACGCCCCTATTTGAGCCACACCCACAGGAGGGTCACTCCCCAGTAAAGCTACTTCAGTCATTTCCTTCAATTATTTAAATGCATAGAACAGAAGATACCTCAACACACTTATTAGCTAAGCTGTTACACGAACTGGCTAAGGGCTCTAGGTGCAAATGAGTGAACTACCTTTGTGTACATATTCCTATTTAAATACCAGAGCTAGGTCATGGTCAGATAGGGCCCTAGGCAGGGTAATGGATCACCCTCCCACTGAACAGCCCCTACCCCCCAACCATTCCAGTGTTCCATTACTTGGCTGTTTCTCACCAGCTGCCATAAACACTGTTCAGACCTATCAGTGTGCATATTGCAGGTATTGAAATAAAATAGCACAAACACATATAGCAATTTGCTAAACAAACACAGCCTCACAATGAAAACAGACTTACATGAGCAGTAAACTTCTCTGCCCTTGAAACTTGCATTAATTGAAACAGCATGAAAACCCACATTCATAGAAAATGCATCGGGCCACTGGAGGATTAAGTTTATCTTTGGACTATTTTTAAAACATAGACTCCTTGCACACATTTTTAGGGCCTTACATACATGTATTTGCTCTTTGATTCACCTTCCAGATTATATTCCTTGTATGATACAGCACCACTTGTCAGAATGTGTTTTAAATTTGTAGTTTTAAACCTTCTTTTAATAAACAATGAAACAAGATATGTGAACGATTAATGACAAAACAACCTATTTCTTAAATTTCAACATAAACGTGCACTCAGACTTCTGTCATTACAATTCACCAAAATCACTCAATCTGCACAATCTCTCCAGAAGTAAAATAATCTGAATAATTCCACATTAAAAAAAAACTATAACTAATGAAGAGGTTGCTACTGGCAAACAACTTTAAATCTCAATGTTTCCTCTACAAATTCAGTGCCTGCTGCCCTTGAAGAATCAATTGCCTACATTATATTGAAGAAAACAATTGGTAAGCTGGTAATATTGCATCAGGAAATGACTTGAGAAACCGACAACACTTAATAGTTACTAGGCATCTTATACAAAGGAGGGCACCCTTAAAATGCACCAAATCGACAACTAGGGGCATATGACATACCATGCATCCATACCTTTCAACTTCTTAGCACAAAATCTGAACACCATGCTGCATACAATCAGGGCAGAACATCATCAAGTACAGGATTAAGGCTCCGACTTGTTAATAAGCTGCTTCTTATATCCAACAAAGTGTCCATTTCCATCCATCTCCATTTTCCTACTGTGCAACTTTCTGCAAGCCATTAAGAAGAGTACTCCTGAGTCACCCCTAAAAAGGGACACGTGGGCACTTGTTAACCAGGTAAGCCTAATGGACACAAATATATAAAATAAAGAAATGCTACTATGGCCTATAAAGGCATTAATCAACAAAACACTCATAATACTTCTATTAACCAATTAACTGTGTCCATCTATCTTTATAAAGGATGTTGTCAGACACCAGCTTCTTTGTCAGTCATGTTTTGGCAGTGACAACTTAGCATCTTGCCAAATTTGCGTTGTGATATATTACTCAGTACCTTACAGAGAAAACATTTTAATGCCTGATAGTAAAGAAATGTGATCATCGTATACTAATATCAGTATCTACCCCATACCAGCCATACCCATTCTGAGGAAATTATTCAGAAAAGTAGTTTACTCTACAACCATCTTCAATCCTAAGAGATCTTCTTTCCCAAACAACCATGTCTTTTGGTATGTCAGAACCACACAAACCATTATAAACTGCCTAGAAGAAGCCAAAGTTCATCCTAATAGATGATGGTCTATTAAACACAGATCAAAGTAGCTGTACTGGAGCAGTCTTTATCCCTTCCTCTTTGAATCACTAACTGAATGCATGAGTAAACAATCAAGCTTGCTCTTAGTTCAAAAACTTCCTAACTAATAAACTCTTTTATGTCAAAATACAGAACTCCAAATCATTATCCACTCCACTGACTACAGGAGTACCTCAAGGCTCAGGAGTTCCTCCACTTCTATTTTCTTTATTGACCAATTAACTCCCTGGAGAACTCCCCCCATATTTCTATCATCCTACATGCAGCCATTGTGGTAATTTACAGGTCCTACCACCACCACCATTGTGTAATAAGGAGCCATCTCCAAGAAGACCTAATACAGTTCTTTCTCTCAGAACACCAGAAACACTAATCAATGTCATTTAGGGCAAGACACAAACTCAACAATGTATATGGGAATGGCAGATAACCAATAACCTAATACCATAGAAATGGCATGACACTTTGGATACCTGGCAATTTCTATAGAGCAGCATCTTAGCTTTCTGCACCTTATTGAAGGAGCAAAAAAGAAAATCAACTTCCATCTGTTTTTGAGATGAGATGTCTCACTCCACTTTCTCTTCCCTGAAGGAAGGACGGAATGATATTGGGAAGGGAGTATTTCCTTAACAACCTTTATATTGACTCCTTTCTTGTAGTGACAGCTTCAAAGAGAAATCTTTCATGCCAACAGTATTTGCAGATTCATTAGAATGGCTACCAAGCCAGAATGCCACTGCAGTGTGCTCACTAAAGCACACTGGCTACCAATCTTTCACAAAATAAAAGTCATATTAAGCACATTACTCCTCAAACTAATTTTCCCACTTCTATCTTAAATCCCTCATTCCCAATGCAGCAGTCATGCATCCACCAAGAACCAAACTGCACTGCACAGACCACAGCTTCTCCATACTAACCTAAATTCCATATACATAGACACACACACACACACACTTTCTCACGCATACAGAAGCGAATAGTTTAAATTATACACATACGCTTACCTTCTTTCTTAATCGAACGACCAAACAAGCATACACGGACTTAATCCCTCTTAACAAAACTGCTAGCTTACATTTCGCGCACCTGCAAAACGTATTTACTTCCACGTTGGCTTTTGCACGCATGATTCTCCTTAAAGGAGAAGATGCTAATACCGCGATGCTGTAAAAGTGGGAGGGCGCTCACCACCCCCTTTGCCCTGTGGTTCCGGTGCCCTCGAGCAGGCACCGAGAAGAAAGAATGGACTAACTAAATGAATTAAAATAAAAATAAATAAGTAAATAAAGTAAAAAATTGTGCACTTTACAAGGCCAGCCTGTATGGTGCCCGAGGTGTTCGCCTAGTTCGCCTATGCCTAAGACCGGCCATGAGTGTAGCCTTATAGAACTCATTAGTTTTTATTTTTGCTTACTTTTGCCACCTGGAAGTAATTAAACGGACCTCTTCAAGAGGCTCTAGTTTATGTAAATCAAGCTTATTCAAGTTTTCTAAAGAATTATGCTGAATGTATTTTGAATGAAAATGAATTTTTCCTTAACAGTATTAACACATGATATGATTTTGTTTGTAATGAGCATACAGTAGACTTCGGCTTTTCTTCTATGAGATGTGTATCCTTTTCAAGTTGAACCTGCATTTTAAACCAGTATGAGCTACATCCTTTGGATGTAGTAGAGCTTATGCAGATATCTAGGCAGCCACTCAGTCAGCCAAAACTGATACGAGCTCATAAAACCTACTCAAAAGTTTTTCAGCATATCCTGTCACTGGTTACCTGGATGTGCAATGAGGTGGTGTGTACTCTTTTGCCACAGAGGCGCACATATCTGTGGCACCGTAATTACTGGTGTTTTCGGTTACCTATTAGCAGTGCAAGGATTTGATGCTGCATGAAAGGGGGTATTTTAAAAGTATTTTTAGGGGATTGTGTACCATCATAATTCCTACTTATAAGTGCATTTCATCTGAGGTCACTGCATCTCTAGGAACGTGCATATAGACTTCCAGTTTCTGCAGTTATGGGAATTCACAGTTGTGGTCCTTGAATTTCGAATGGGCACTCTGTCTTTTTTTTATATGGTGCCACTCTCATTCATGTAGAATTATGTCTAGTAAAATGGTTGTTTTTTTTCCCAAACACTTGAGAAGAGCAGTTTGGTTTTGAATGTGGAGTGTAAGATTTTTTCACTCTACCTCAAGTCATTTTTTCAATCTTGCTGAACTACCAGAGAAAAACTGGTTTGTAAAATCCCACCCATAATTAACCATGTAACACAGGATTTGTAGAACATGACTGAGTTGCTAGATCATCAACTGCAGTGGAGAAAGATTATGAGAGAATGAGACCAAATATCTGTATAACTGTCTTTTGGTAGGAGTGCTGAGATAGAAAGTGTATAGTGTTTGCTCAAGAAACATTAGTGACCTGTAGTGTCCATATCTGCTGTGTTTGAACATCCTTATCTGTGCCAGTACAGGAGAAAATTAACTAGACTTTCCCCTGTAGTGTTTTGAAGCAACCCTGGTTACTGGGGGTGGGGGGGGGGGGTTTGAAGTGATGTCTGTATAACATTTCTTTTCAAACTATTCTTCTTGGCTATAAGATTTTACTCCCTTGATGGACAAGTTCCTGCTTTGGTCGACCTGGATGCAATTTTTGGTGATATGGCCTGTTTTTATCAAACTGGATTAGTGATTGTAGAAGTGTTCTGTAGATTGATCTGTAGCAGTGCTGATATGACATATAAGGCAGTAGTTGTTAGGGCTATGCACTTTCATATAGCTCTAAAGTGAAACTTCTCACTGCCAAATAAAGAACCAAAACGTTCAACAGAGTGACTTGAAATTCTTTGTAGATAACTGGCATTGTCTGTTGAACTGTTGCTTAATTTTGATGATGTGGAAAAAATCACTTAGTTGTTGTTAGTCTTTTTAGGTCTTCATATCCATTGATGTGATGTTGCCAATCTTGCCTTTATTCTCATTGATGGGTCAGATCCAATCCATTGGATCCCTGTCTCTGCCATTTTCCAAGCTCCAGGTCTTCAGCAAAGCTCTTGGGCCTCCTCCTTTACCCATAATGCAACCCCCTAGCTTACTCAGATCTCATTTGCTGTGCAGAAGAGGTCATTTAGCAGCTCTGGGCTAAGTGTTTTCAAATTTCTATTCTTAGTACTATAGTTTTTCTGATTTTCCATAGTTTTAAAACCCCTTTTTCTTAATCTAATAATGTTCTGTAGTCCTTTCTCACCTTCATACTTACATATGGGATCGGAGCCAGTCCTCTGCTCCGACTCAGCCTATTTACAAGCTGGAAGTCTTCTAGTTGGCTTGTGGCTAGGTAGGTATCCCATGGTGCACCAGTACAATCCCCAGATCTCGTTTCCCGCGTCGACGAGTTCGGTTGTGCTTCTCTTTGGCTCTGGCTAAGTGTTGCATTTACTTTTAACTTTTTCCCCAAAATTTTGGCTCTGTTTATCTTAAAATAGTATCAGTTAGTGTAGTTGATATTAGTGTAATTAGCTTATACTTGTGCCATTTGGTACAATCTTTGGACGTTGACCTTTTTTTTTTGGCTTACTATTGGTATCTTGTGTGCTGGTTTTCATATACTCTTAGAATTAGTAGTATTAGGCACCTTTTGTGCACTGTTAGACTGTGCGTGTTAATAGGATAGTCTAGTGTTTTTGGCGGTTTCCCGCTTGTTAATTGGTTAGCATTGTTGGATTTGCTATCATTGTTAACAGAACTAGGTTCTGTTAGTTCTTGGCATAAGTTTGAGTTTTTGCGGATTCCCGCTTGATTTGCTGATATTACTGCTTGAGTGTGTGAAATTCAATGCCATCTGTAATTTCTAGGTCTGTTTTAGGTAGAAGACCTAGCTTCTTCATTTCCTTTCCTGCCTGGGCTAGGCCCGTTTAAGTTAGAGGACCTAGTCCTCATGGTATCTTTCTCCTTCCTGGGCTAGGCCCGTTTAAATTAGAGGACCTAGTCCTCCTCCTCCTTTTTCTCTGTCTGCGTCTGTCCTTTTTGTGAGATTGTCCAAAGAGAGTAAGGATCATAAGCCATCTGGTTTTAAGAAGTGTATTAAGTGCTCTCACAAAATGTCCATAACGGATGGTCACCGTAGCTGCGTTTACTGTTTGGGGGCCATCCAATTACAGGAGACTTGTTTATTTTGTCATGCTTTCAGTCCTAGGGTGTTGCATAAGAGGGAAGAGCAAGCTCATTCTACAAGTTCTTCTTAAACCTTCCTTTGAGGAAGATCTGTCTAGCTCTTCCTCATCTTCAAAATCCACTAAGGGAAAATCTAAATCCTCTAAGAGGCCCTTCCCGGCACCGGCTGGTGTCTTGGTGCCACCTCTTAAGATCACAAAATCAGACAAATCCACTGTCTCATCAGCTCCACAGACCTTGGTGCCGACTGAAAGCAGTATTGTGATTACAGGGTCAGTTCCAAGTATTTCAGAGCCGACTACTGAGACTATTTCTCGGAGCCGGTCTATGGATCCTCTACCGGCCTCCTTGCTATCGAAATCTCAGATACCTCAGAGATCCCGCTCACATACTCTGTCATCCAGGTTTTCCAGGAGTTTTTCGGAAGAAGATGTAGAGAGGGTAGTGCTGAGACTGTTAAAGTCATCTGCTTTGCCTAAATTGCTGTTGGCTCTGACCCTGTTATTTCCGGAGCCACATGAGTCCTTTCAACCCTCTGTGATCATTCCTCCTCTGAGCCATACTGGTCTTTTGGAGCCGGAGCGTTTGGTACCACTGGTGGAACCTTCGCCTCCAGCTCCCCCTGTGGCTGTTTCGAAGCCAAGTTCTGCTCCGACACGCTCGGCGCTGTCCGTAGTGTTTAGGGGCCGAAGCTCCCCGGTCGGCCCCGGCAAGGATGTTTGGAATTGAACTTCGGTTCCGAGTCTTCCTCTCGGCGCATCAGCTAGGGTGAGTTTGGACCCTATGTCTATCTCTGAGCTGATAGCTCTGGAGCCGATGGCATCCTCGGTGTCCTCTGAGCCGGGGAGGTCTTCAGTGCCAGAGAGGTTGGCATTTGAGATGACGAGGAGTGTGCTGTCCCAATTGTCAGCTCCTACTAGAGGTACTGGCACTCTTCCCCCTAAAGCACCTACTTCTGTCTCAGCCCCTACCCCCTCCATGGACAGCAGAGAGCCTCAGCCTCAGGAGCCACTGGCTGGTGGCCCCCACTCTTCCGAGACCTCCCCAGAATGTCCTTCTGAGGAGCCCCCACAGAAGAGAACATGTAAGAGGAAGCATGTAGACTCCCAGGATGAGTCTTTGACCTCTGACACTGACCTCGAGGAGTCGGAATGGTCCCCCAAGTCATCCTCTGATGATGTCTCCTTCATAGACATCCTGGAAATCCTTAAGCAGAGGTGCGGCTGGCCCACTGTCACCTCTTCTGATGAGGAGTCTGTGTACCTGAAGGCTTTCGGGTCTCAACCTTCAGACTCTTGTGTGTCTCCACCTTTTGATGAACTGATGGAGCTAGTTAGTCGAAAGGTATGGGATACTCCTAATGCCATGGAGCCAGTCCCCAGGAGACCGAATAAGTTTCTTTATGCCCCTCCTGAGAGAAAAAATTTGTCTAAAGATGTTCCTGTAGATGCCATGGTGGTGGTGGCTGACACTAGGAAGGAGCTAGCTGAGACGTCTTCAGTTCATCCGCCGAATAAGGAGTCTTGAACGATGGACAGGTATGAGAAGCGTATCTTTAGTTCAGCAGCATTTACCCTCAGATCTCTGAACTATCTTACTCACTTCACGAGACTTCAGAGAGATCTCCTTAAAGAGTTAGGAGATTCTCTACAAGGTACATTTTATTTTATTTATTTCTGTTTGTTAACTGGGAAAGTCCATTGGGCCAAGGTAGCCCGTTTTCAATGGAGACCCGAGGAGAAAAGCTCCAGACAGAAAGACAATATACAATGAATTAGTACAGCATATGAGAACAACAGTTTAACATTCAATATACAGCAAGGCAAGATTTTACATATCTTGAAATATATGAGCTGTCAATCACTTATAAGATATTAGCAAAATCAATAAATTTATGTTCATTTAATACACTACATGTATTTAGGCAAAGGAATTTTAGAGAGATGAACTGAAGCAGTGGCAAAGATTAGAGTAGAATAGAATAGAGATAGGAATCGGGTATCAGGTAGGATGGGTACAGGAGCACACTCAGAGGGAGTAGAGGTGAGAGAGGAGTAGGGTTTTAAAGGATGGCAGGTTAGGGGTAGTTCTAATGTAAGGGGGAAGTGAGTTCCATAACCTGGTAAGGGAGAATGATAGTAGAAGTTGCTCTGGTGTGTGTTAAGGCTTGTAAAGTTTTAAGAGGTTCTGATTTGTGTATCTAAGTGTTCTATGTGACTGGTGAAGTTTTAGGGAAGAGGAGAGTGATGGACAGTTAGAAGGTTTGAAAATTAGCTTGTGAGCTGTAGTTAGTTGAATGAAATTTAGGTAGCTTGGGAGTTCCAACCAATTTAGAGCATGTAGGGAGTCGCAGTGGTGAGTAGAGGATTTGGATCCTGTGGCAAACTTTGAAATTTTGTTATAACATGAGGAAAGTTTAGATTTTATGGATGATTGGAGGTTAGAGACTAGAGGAGCTCCATACAAAAGGGAGGGTAGGAGGTAGGTGGTAGATAGGAGTTGTCTAGAAAACAGAGAAAGGTAGAGCCTGTGTCGATAAAGCATACCAAGTTTTTGATGAGTCTTTTTAATATTGGTTTGTAGGTGGATATCAAATTTTAGCTGGTCATCGATAAGAATGCCCAGAAGTTTTGTATGGGGAACTATTTCAATAGTTGTTTTGTTTAGGCTAAGTATAGGGAAGGATGCTTTGTCAGCAGCAGTATGTCTAGAAGGGGTAAAGATCATTATTTTAGATTTGGAGGCATTTTAGGCTAGGTGATTGACAAGCATCCAGGACTCAGTGGAGGAGAAGGCTTCTTGCATAAGGTTTATTAGTAAAGGAAGAGTTTTGGCTGAGCAGATGATAGTGGAGTCATCTGCATATTGCACCAGTTTAGCATTGGGGATCTTTTGGTGGAAATCATTGATGAAAATGTTAAATAGTAAAGGAACCAAAATAGAGCCTTGGGGTACACCTGTTGGGGTGTGAAGGAAAGAGGAAGTGCAGTAGCTCCATTTTACAGCTTGTTCCCTGGCTGAGAGATAGCTACTGAGCCATTTGATAGACGAAGAGGAGAGATTAAGATGGGAGAGTTTCGAAAGTAGAAGCACATGAGAGACAGTGTCGAAAGCTTTAGATAAGTCGAGGAGGAGCGTAGAAACTATGTTCCCAGAGTCACAAGCAGAGTTAATGATTTTGAGGAAGGAAAGAAGGGCAGTGGTGGTGCTATGTCCTGGTATAAACACGTGTTGGGTAGGAGTTGGTTGTCCAATAGCTAGGGTAATAGTTGGAGGTGAATACATTTTTCCAGTATCTTAGAGATAGGGGATAGGATAGCAATAGGGTGAAAGTTGGAGATTGAACAGTTTGTACCTCCTTTATGGAGGGGGATGATGAAGGCTTTTTTCCAGAGGTATGGTCCATAGGACTCCTGAATGGAGCGATTGATTAGGATGCTGATTGGAAGGGCTATGCCATCAGCAGCTAGTTAGAGAAAGCTGGATGGAATGTCATCTGGGGCATTAGAGCAAGGTTTTAACTTTTGTAGGAGCTTTTTTATAGTGTGGGTAGGAATGGATTTGAGAGTAAAAGGGGGGAGGGCTTAGGGTTCATGGATGCTAAGTTTTTATCAGTTAAGTTGGGGGGGTTGTTAGGGAAAGAAGAGGTGAGTTTGCCTATGGAGTCAATGAAAAAGGAGTTAAATTGAGTAGCTAGGTGGAGGTCTGGTGTGTCTGGGTCAGAGCAAGGGTTCTCTTTTTTGCCTGGGGATAATATTGATGAAATACTATTCCAAAATTTTCTGGGGTTGGTTTTGTGATTATTTTGAAGTTTAAGGTGGTAGGATTTGCGGGTCACTGGCTATTTGTTTTTTTACTTGATTTCGCAGTTGCTTGTATTCGGCAAGAGAGTTGGGAGTTGTGCATTTCTGGTAGTATTTCCAGATTTTATCTCGGTGATGCATAAGTAGTTTTGTGTCTTTAGTTAGCCAGGGGGCTGTTTTGGATCTGAGTCTTTTGGTTCTACTGGGAGCGAAGTGATTAAGTATATCAGTGAAAATTCTACTGAAATGCGAGACTGTGGCATCTAAAGGGAGGTACTTTAGAGGGTTCCAGTCTATCTGTTTTAAGGTTTGAGAGAAAATTAGGGGGTTGAAGTTTTGCATGTTGTAGGTGGTAATGTGTCTGTGTTGAAAGAGGATGGTGGAGGGGGAATGGCATATGTAGGCAGGGAAATGGTCACTAAGGGAGTCTGCAAGAGTACCACTATCAGAAACTCGGTCTGGGTGGGAGACTAGTATCCAGTCAAGGATGCTACCTGTGGTGTAATCTTTATTTGGTCTAGTAGGGGTTTTGATTAGCTATGTGAATTGATATAGGTTGATGCTTTGAGAAGGTGTAGATGAGTCAATGGAAGACCAGTTTATGTTGACATTGCCTAGGATTATAGTCTCACTATTTATGTTGGAAGTGAACCAGGCAAGAATATCTTCCAGTATAGGGATATTGTTACCAGGAGGAATGTGCAGGGAGGCGATGCATAAAGTTTTATTGTTATTTATTTTGAGAAGGGCGAGGGTTAGCTCGGCGGTGTCAAATAAGGGTATGTGCTTAGTATAGGATGTTACTGTTAAGGAGGAGAAGAAGAGTAAGGCTACTCCTCCACCTTTCTTTTGAGGTCTGTCACTTCTTATAAGTTTATAGTTAGGGGGCATAATTTCAGTATCTTTTATGAGTGGTTTTAGCCAGGTTTCTGTGATTGAGACAATATCAGGTTTGTTATGAGAGATCCAGGCGTGAAAGGAAGGTATTTTATTACAAAGGCTCCTGGCATTAAGTGTGGCAAGGAGAAGAGATTTGTGGTGCAGGGGAGAGCTATGTGAATGTGGTTTAGAGGTGGAGTTGTATGAAGGCCCTGGGTTAGGGTGTATGTCTCCAGAACGGAGGAGGAGGGTGATAAATGTTGGGTAAAGTATGGATAGGTATCTATTTTCTAATGGGTCATAGGTGTAGATATTGGAACCTAATGAGGTGAGTTTGGTGGATATGGGAGGTGGTTTACTAGGGGTAAGGAAGAGCTTACTTTGAAATAGAAAATATTCATTATGTTTGTAGAGGTGGGGGAGGCTTGGGTTGTAAAGGGAAAGTCTTTTTTAATGTAAATCGCAGTTGTATGAAAGGGAGGGGAGTGCTGAAACTGTGAGAGACTATTAAGGTAGAGTAAGCAGAAGAGGATTAGGCTTAGAAATAAGGGTATTAGAGCATAGGCAGATTTTGTTTGCATGGTGGGAGACAGAGTATGAGTTGAGTGAGAAGGATGTGTAGGAAGAGAGATGGTTAATAAGTTTGAGAAGTGAGGATTAGAATGTACTGAGGGAGTCCCTGACAAGGTTTCTGCCCAGCTGTCCACCTTGAACTCTTATCGTCAACTCTTCCATGCGGCTTGTTTCGTATGCAGCCGATGGAGCGATTAGAGCAGTGGGTTCAGGAATTTCCCTGAGGTGTCATTCCTGGATGTGTTTGTGTAACTTTGCGGAACCTTCAAGTCTACCTTTACCAACACCCCCTTCGACGGTTCCTCCTTGTTTGGATCCAAGGTAAAGGACACTCTCACCCAATGTGAGCAAGAAGGAAAAACACACTCTGCCATGGGAGTACGTTTTACTGTTCCCTCTAGACCATACCCTAAGGGTCAGAGGGGTGGTGAAATGTGGTTCAGGAAGTCCCAGAGGTTTTTCCAGGATGCACAGGGTGACTCCTCCTTCAGAGTCAGAGGAGAAGGAAATGGTATACATCGCCCTAGAGGCATTGGTGGTCCACAAAACCAGGGAGGTCATGATTCCTGTCGGGGCCGGCCTTACCAGCGCTCCTGATGTGGGGCCCGACTGTGCTTCTCTGGGTCCGGTTGAGGGTTGCATTTCTTTGTACCCAGAAGCCTGGCTGGGTATCACTCAAGACAAGTGGGTACAAAGAGTTATTACCAGAGGTTATGTCATACCCTTTTCTCTTCCACCTGTTGTTCCCAAGAAGATCCCGGATGTTCCACCCAGTCACAGGGATCAGGCAACTGTGGAGGTCAACAAGTTGCTGTCAAAAAGCGTCATCCAACCTGTCCCAGCAGACCAAATAGGATGCGGAACTTACTCCAGATTGTTTTTAGTGCCAAAACGTACAGGGGACTGGAGGCCTATTCTGGATCTCAGCAGATTGAACAATTCAGTAAAGAAGGACAAATTCCATATGGTGATACTGCAGTCTATACTCCCATTATTAGGAAAAGACAATTGGATGTGCTCAATAGATTTCCAAGACGCCTATTACCACATAAAGATGGACAGGGCGTAGAGGAGTCATTTATGCTTCCTGCTGGGAGCCAGTCATTACCAGTTTTGTGCTCTGTCCTTTGGTCTCACCACTACCCCCAGGGTGTTCACCAAATGTATGGCAGTAGTGACAGCTCACCTGAGACGTCGAGGATTCCAGGTGTTTCCGTATCTTGACCGCCCCCACCAGGCATCTACTTCTTCAGACCAGGGTCGCTACTCTTCAGTTTTGTGTCTAGCTGGGAATTTCTATAAATTGGGAAAAGTCTGCCATATTGCTCTCTCAATCTGTGATTTTTATAGGCGCAGAGATAGACACAGTAGACATGTTGGCTCGTCTTCCTGCCGAAACAGTACAGAATCTGGTTCTTCAAATTCGGCATCTTCTTCCCTTATGAAAGGTCAAAGCCAAGATTATTCTGCAACTTCTAGAGACCATGGCTACCACCATATTACTAGTGCCACTAGCCAGGTTACACATGAGAATTCTTCAGTGGCTCCTGTTGTCGCATTGGTCTTTTCAGCACCTCCCATTATCTCATCACATTCTGCTGACAGAATCTTGCAAGAAGGACCTCCTTTGGTGGACACTACCCAATCAGTTAACCGTGGGCACCTCATTTGTCCCTCACCAACCCATTGCTACTGTGACCACGGATGCCTCACAGATAGGGTGGGGGGGGCATTATCTTGGCAGGACTGTCCAAGGCACATGGCAAGATCATGAGGCTCATCTGCATATCAACGTTCTAGAGATGAGGGCAGTGCTCCTGGCGTTGCAAGCACTCCATGACCTTTTGCCTCTGGGGACTATTGCAATACAATCAGACAACATGTCGGTAGTATGGTATGACAACAGACAGGACCGAACCAGATCTTACCCACTCTGTCGAGAGGCCATGCGAGTTTGGAAATGGGCAATAGCCTCCCATTGTTTTCTGGTGGCAATGCATATTCCAGGGACAACCAATGTGGTAGCCGACAAGCTCAGCAGGGCAATCCTTATGCCTCACGAGTGGTCTCTGAAACAGGAAATGGCAGAACAGATTTTCCGGAGATGGGGACAGCCTTGCTGCGACCTCTTTGCCAGTCCAGTCAATGCCAAATGAAGCAGCTACTTCTCCCTCATCCCCCCTCCGGGGGAGTCACCGAGAGACGCACTTGTTCACGATTGCCCCCTGGGTCTCCTGTATGCTTTTCCTCCCTTTCCTCTCATTCCCAAGGTTATTCAGAAAGCGAAACGGCTGGGAAGCAAACTTATCCTCATTGCTCCTTACTGGCCTTGTCAAGTTTGGTTCCCCTTCCTCGGGCCTCTTCTCTTGGATGATCTTTGGATCCTGGACCCAGCTCCAGACCTGTTGACTCACATGACAGGTTCACTCCAACCCTCATTACATACCCTCAATTTGACAGCGTGGCTGCTCCAGTTCCATCCCTAATCAGGCTTCACGACTTCTCACCCTCTGTGACTCATATCCTTACATCTTCTCATAAACCTTCTACTAGGAGACTGTATTCCAGCAAATGGAGAAGATTCTCTATCTGGGTGGAGAAACTGAATGTTGATCCTTACACTGCCTCCATTCCAGTGGTTTTGGAATTCCTGTCTGAGCTTTTTCACCAGGGATCTACGGCTGCCACTATCCGAGTTCAATTGGCAGTGATTTCAAACTTTCATCTAGGTTTTCAAGATTCAAATCTGATGTCACATAACCTGTGCAAAACCTTCCTTAAATGTGCTACTTTGTTAAGACCCCCCCCCTATCAAGAACCTGTTGCCTCATGGCATTTAAATTTTGTGTTGTCCAAATTGACTTCTCCGCCTTTTGAGCCTTCCCATTCATCTTCTTTGAAATTCCTGTCCTGGAAGACTTTGTTTCTGGTGGCTATCACGTCGGCCAGATGGGTGTCAGAGTTGCAAGCATTGTCTGTTAAACCCGCTTATCTGATTTTTCACAAGGACAGGGTGTCCCTTCGTACTAATCCTTCCATTGTCCCCAAGGTCTGTTCCCATGCCACTTTGAATCAATCCATAGAGCTTCCAATGTTCTTTCCAAATCATTCAAACGCAGCTGAATACAGGTTTCATCAGCTGGATGTCCATAGACAGTTGCGTTTTTATTTGCACCGGACTAAGGAAATCAGATCAATTATTCATTTCCTTCTCTGAATCCAGGTCAGGTTTACCAGTTTCCAAAGTGACACACTCTAATTGGATTTCTAGCTGTATAGCTTATGTTTACAGTTCTGAGGGTAGACCTTTACCCTTTAAAATCAAGGCTTATTCTACCAGATCTCAGTCTACCTCAGCAGCCTTTCAAGCCAGGGTCCCAATTTATAATATTTGTGCAGCAGCTATGTGGGCTACCCCTCACACTTTTATTACCCATTACAAATTGGATTTAACCTCCAGGGGTAGAGCTTCATTTGGTTCCATGGTACTCGGGAGTATTTTTCCTTGAGCCACCCAAGAATAAGGCGCTAGGGACACTGTCCCATATGTAAGAATGAAGGTGAGATAGGACTACTGAACATAAAGAAGTTATGTACTCACCATAACGTTCCATGTTTGTAGTCCATCTCACCCTTCATTCTTACGAACCCACCCGCCTACCCCCAGCCTGGAAGAACCTGGAGACAGAAAAATATTATCCTTTTTATGAAGACCTTTTAGTATTAGCTTCTTTGGTATAGTTGTTATTATCTTTCCTAATTAGCAGCAAACAAGATCTGGGGATTGTACTGGTCCACCATGGGATACCTACCTAGCCACGAGACAACTAGAAGACTTCCAGCTTGTAAATAGGCCGAGTCGGAGCTGAGGCTCAGGTCTGATCCCATATGTAAGAATGAAGGGTGAGATGGACTACAAACATGGAACGTTATGGTGAGTACATAACTTCTTTTTATATATATTTACCCTTAAATGAGTGTGTGCAAGTCTCTCTCTCTTTCTCCCTTTACTTAGTTGTTAGCGTACGTTTAAATTAGAGGATGTCTAACATCCATTTAAATTAGAGGACATTCTTTTCCCTTTTCCCAGCTTTTCTATCATTTAAAAAAAAACTCTTTCCTTTCAATTTTTTGGTCCGTTTGAGTTAGGTTCATAGGTTGGTACTAGGCTTTCGGCCCTAGGACCTATGCAAGCCTAGCCATAACAATTCCCTGGATATTTCTTCCCACAATATTTACTTCTCCAGGCCCTTGTCTAGCAGGGCGACTGACATGATCCCTGGGGTGAATTTCCTATCTCCCATCCAATCATCAAGGTTCCTTTTGAAGAGGGCCAGTGAGGCGCTCTGCTTGATATGTATGGGCAGTCTATTCCAGAGTGTGGGGAGTCTCTGGGTCAGAAACCTATCCCTCCAGCATGATTTGTTCATTGTGATGACAAGGTTTAGATCCCTGGAGCGTGTGGCTCTGAAGGATTGGGATTTCTTTAAGTGGAGCATGTCCAACAGTTCAGGGTTTGACATGGCCTTGTATGTTAAGCAGAGATCGCCTCTGAGTAGACGATATGCCACAGAGTATAGCTGGAGTTTATTTAGACGGTCAGTATATGGCATCTGCTTTAGGCCTGTGATTCTTTTAGTGAGGTATTTCTGTGGCCTTTCCAGCTGTTGCAGATGTCTTATGAGGTACATACCAAACTGGGCATTATACTCTATAATGGGTCTAATGAGGGATGAGTACAGTGGGACAATATCCTCCTTTTTTCTGGATGAAAAGCCTTTAGTGATGAGGTGTGCCACATAGAAGGATTTCCTGACTGTTGTGGCAATGTGGTTATCGAAAATGAGACCACTGTCCACCTGTGTCCCTAAGTCTCTCATCACACTTTCTATGTTTAGTGTCCTGCCACCTATGTGGTAATTCATGGGTACATGTTTTTTTCCAAAGGGGATAACTATACAATGTTAAGTTGTCAATCTCGCCTTCATTCTTGCTTGATGGGTTCGGAGCCGATCCCTCGGCTCCGACTCGGCACTTGCTAAGCTCGAGAGTCACTTTTACCAGCTCGAGGCAGCCCCATATCCCATGATGCAAGGCGGTAAGTACCCAGATCTCGTTTGCCGCTTATGAGGTCCTCCTTTACCAGCTCCTGGTAAGTGATTTACTACTTTGATATTTTAGCCCCTTTTACTAAAACCCTTTAAATTTTAGTTTTAAGTTAATTTTAAAGATTTTCTGACAGAAAATTACCTGTCTCTTCTTATTTTTTTAGTCAAACTTTACCCATCCCATCCCCCCCCTGTTAGGGTGTGTGTGTGTTTTTCTACTTATACCTTTTTGGTATATTTAATTTAATTTAATTCTTTGACTGGTGTGTGTGTGTGTTGTGTTACACCATGTCAAAGAGAGGGTCTCAGGCTTTAAGAAGTGTGACTCGTGCTGTCAGAAGATGTCTCTGACAGACGGTCACACTTCTTGCCTGTATTGCCTGGGGCCTCTTCACCTGCAGGACTCCTGTGCTATATGTCATTCCTTCAGCCAGAGAGTCCTGCAGGAAAGAAGAAACAAACTAATACTTAGGGGCCTTCTTAAGCCGGAGGGCTCTCCGCTAAGTCGGCTCCCTCCAAAACTCCCAAATCTTCCAAGGCCCAGGCTTCTGTGTCAAAGCCTGCGGCCTCGGCCCGACTCGTTCTGAGTCGAGATCGGCCCGGCTGGAGCCGATTCTGGCTTAACAGCCTTCGGCACCGATGGCTATCGGTGCCGATTCTGCATCTACCACTTCGGTGTCGGCTCCGATCGGTTCCGACCACCATGTGGCACAGGCATCGGTGTCGGCTCCGCCACCCTTACTTTTTTGGCTGTATCGGCTCGCTGGAGCCGATGCATCGAGGCTACCTGTCAGCTCCGATAAGTTGTCGGCTCCGACAGGGTCTATAGTTTCATCGGTTCCGATGGCTCCTTCCAGGAAGAGGTCGAGGTCTCCTTCCTTGGAGCCGATACTTCGGCTCGGCTTCACCTCTCCTTTCGAACGGAGCCATCGGAGCCGATCTTCAAGGTCATCCAGGCTTTCTGACCATGACTTAGAGAGAGTGGTCAGTAGATTACTTAAGTCACAGGCACTGGCCCAAATGTTGCATAGTCCGTCTCAACAGACGACTATTGGTCCACACCCGTTACAGTTCCTCCTTCAACTCTACCCCAGAGCTTGGAGTTGGAGTCTTCGAATGGTTACTGCTACGGCTGGAGGACAGATACCCCTTCTGTTCCTTCAGCCTCTACTCTTATC
This sequence comes from Protopterus annectens, assembly GCF_019279795.1. Lineage (NCBI taxonomy): Eukaryota > Metazoa > Chordata > Ceratodontiformes > Protopteridae > Protopterus > Protopterus annectens. Next base: position 905,576,336 of record NC_056745.1, read on the forward strand.
TCCTCTTCGAGACCTTCCTTAGAGGGATTCGTGGCCGGGCTTCCATGGTCTCCTCCGAGGGGTGAGTGGCATCGACCCTTGTCCAACCCGCTCTTCCCCTTGGAGCCTCGGCCTTGGTGAGCTCGGCTCCGACATCTGCCTCGAGACTTCCCTTCGGTGGTCCCTGGAGTTCCTAGTTCTTCGAACGGGTTCTCTCGGACCTGCCTGGGAGGGGAGCATTCGAGGTGATGAAGAGTGTGCTGGCCACTGGTATCAGTCAGCAGTCTGTTCCCTTAGCTCCTCCCTCTATAGTGCCTGTTGACATCTCTGCCACTTCTCTTGCTACAGGACCCAGAGATCCTCCGCCTCAGGTTTCCCCATTGGGAATTTCCCCCTCTTCCGAGGATTCTCCTGATGTTTCGGGAGATCCTCCTGGGAAGAGGACTTGTAAGAGGAAATATGTAGACTCCCCCGAGTCTATCACTTCAGATACTGACTTTGATGAGTCAGAGGGATCCCCTAGATCCCCCTCTGAGGATGTCTCCTTCTCAGACATCCTAGAACTCCTTAAACAGAGGGGAAACTGGCCCACCAACAATCCCTCTGAGGATGAGTCAGTATACCTAGAGGCGTTTGGATCTCGGCCCTCCACCTCCTGGGTGTCTCCGCCTTTCGACCCCCTTATGCAGGTTATTGCCCGAAGGCGTGGGCAGCTCCTGACTCTGTAGAGCCAGTCCCTAGGAGGCCTTCAAAATTTATCACTGCCCCGTGTGACAAGCAATTCCTCACTAAGGGTGTCCCCGCTGATGCCATGGTGGTGGCTGCTGCCACCAAGAAGGAACTTGCAGATCCTTCCGTACCCGTCCATCCTCCTAATAAGGACTCTAGGACCATGGATAGGTATGGTAAGCGGATGTTTTCCTCAGCGACCTTTGCTATGCTCGCTGAATTACCTATGTCACTTCACCAGACTCCAGAGGGATATCCTTAAGGAGCTGGGTGAAGTAGTACAGGATCCTACAGCTGCAGGGGCTCAAGAAAAAATTGCTTCGCAGCTAGGAACCCTTAATTCCATTGCAAACTCCTCCATGCGGCTAATATCATATGCTGCTGATGGAGCGAGTAGAGCCGCAGGTACAGGTGTGGCTCTTAGACGCCAAGCCTGGATGCGGCTATGTGACTTTGCAGATCCCTTTAAGGCGTCCTTCACAAATTCTCCCTTTGATGGGTCAGCTTTGTTTGGCCCTCAGGTGAAGGAAACTTTGACCAGGTGCGAGCAGGACGGCAAGACTCTTTCTGCTGTAGGAGTCCGTTTTACCACCCCTTCTAGACCTTACCCCAAAGGACAGAAAGGTGGCAAAATGTGGTTCAGCAAATCCCAAGGAGTCACGCCGGATTCACGTGGTCAGTTTACCCCTAGAGGCAGAGGGGGTAACAACAACAGACGCCGCTCTAGAGGCAGAGGGGGTCCAAAAAACCAGGGAAACAGAGAGCCTCTCTCTGACAAGCCCTTTCAGCATCCCTGAGATGTTGCCCGGCTGTCCCTCCTTGGAGGCAGTCGGGAAGATTATCACTGTACCCAGAAGCCTGGCATTCCCTCACTCAAGACAGATGGGTACAGTCGATCATATCCAAGGGTTACATAATTCCTTTCGAGGAAAGTCCTTTCCCTCAAATTCCCTTCCAGATGTACCACCCGGTCTAAGGGAAATTGCAGAGTTAGAAGTCTCAAAACTACTGCAAAAAGCCATTCAGTCAGTTACAACAGACCATTCAGAGCCCGGAATCTACTCAAGGTTCTTTTTGGTCCCCAAAAGACGGGAGACTGGAGACCAATATTGATCTCAGCAGACTCAACAAGTCTGTGAGGAAGACAAGATTCAATGGTCACTCTTCAGTCAATTCTGCCCTTCTTACAGAAGGACAACTGGATGTGCTCAATAGATCTTCAGGATGCGTACTATCACATCAAAATTCACAGACGCTCCAGGAGATTTCTCCGCTTCGGCTGGGGTCCAGTCATTTCCAGTTCAGAGCCCTGCCCTTTGGTCTCACTACAGCCCCCAGAGTGTTCACCAAATGCATGGCAGTGGTCACGGCTCACCTGAGACGCCAAGGATTCCAGGTGTTTCCAGATCTCGACGACTGGCTCCTGTCAGCCACCACCAGGCATCAGCTTATACAAGCCAGGGATTACACAATAAATCTTTGTTCTCATTTGGGCATCTCGATCAACTTCAAAAGTCATCCTTATCGACTTGCCAGTCTATTACCTTCATAGGCAAACTTAAACACTGTTCGATGTCAGCTACCCTTACAGATCAAAGAGTTTCAGACATTCAGAGTCATGTCAGGATCATTCTGGCCAACAAGAAAGTACAGGCCAGAATGGTTCTAAAGGTATTAGGCCTCATGGCTGCGGCCATTACTCTTCTTCCTGGCTCGATTCTACATGCCTTCTTCAGTGGATGCTGTTCACACAGTGGTCGTACCAACAACTTCCTATGCGTCACCAGATTCTGGTGACACAGACTTGCAAAGATCATCTTGCTTGGTGGATCACATCTCCTCAGGTTCACCAAGGCAGGTACTTTGTACCCCCATCCCCGATAGCCACTGTCACCACGGATGCCTCCCTGATCGGGTGGGGGGGGTCATTATCAGGGCAGGATGGTTCATGGGACATGGCAGCCGCTCGAGTACCATCTGCACATAAATGTCCTGGAGATGAGAGCAGTGCTTTTAACGTTGCAAGCCCTCAACGACTTTCTTCCCGTAGGGACAATTGCAGTCCACACAGACAACATGTCTGTAGTTTGGTATATCAACAAACAGGGCGGAACCAAGTCCTACCCCTTGTGTCGAAGCGCTCAGACTATGGCAATGGGCGATCTCCTCTCATCGGTTTCTGGTAGCAACGCATATCCCTGGGAAAACCAACATTGTAGCGGACAGATTGAGCAGAGCTATTCTCATGCCTCACGAGTGGTCTCTCAAGCAATCTATAGCGGAAGAGATTTTTCTGGAATGGGGTCGCCCATGTTGCGATCTTTTGCTACTCCCCAAAACAGCAAATGTCCAGACTTCTTCTGTCTCTTCCTCTACCAGGCCATCCCCCAGAGACGCTCTGACCCAGGATTGGCCCCAGGGACTTCTTTATGCCTTCCTCCATTTCCTCTGATCCCTCAAGTTATCCAGAAAGCTACCGCTTTGAGAGCCAAATTGATTCTCATTGCCCCTTACTGGCCTCGACAAGTTTGGTTCCGTTCCTCCATCATCACCTTTTGGTGCAGCCGTGGCATCTGGACCCAGTGCCAGATCTTCTGATTCACCAATCGGGTCAGCTGCACCGGTCTATCCCTTCTCTCAACCTCACAGCATGGTTGCTCCACTTCCTTCCTTAGCCAGGCTTCCTTTGATCTCTAACCCAGTTAGAGACATCATAGTAACTTCTAAAATCCTATACCAGGAGGATTTATACAAGCAAATGGAAACGTTTCTCTTATTGGGCTAAGGCCAAGAATATTGATCCTTTCACTGCCCCTGTTCAGGCAGTCCTGGACTACTTAGCAGAGATTTTTCATGCAGGCTCCTCTTCTTCCACAGTCAGAGTTCAATTGGCTGCTATCTCCAACTTTCATGTCGGGATAGCAGATCATAATATTATGTCCCATAGGCTCTGCAGGGCCTTCTTGAAAGGAATTTTCCTACTAAAGCCTCCAATCAGGAATCCTCCTCCTCAGTGGGATCTAAATTTAGTGCTGACATCCTTGATTCTTCCCCTTCGAGCCAGCTGTTTCTTGTTCCCTGAAATTTCTTTCTTGGAAAACTTTATTCCTAGTGGCTATTACATCGGCCAGGAGGGTGTCTGAACTTCATGCTCTATCGGTTCGACCCCTATTTGGTTTTTCACAAAGACAGAGTATCTTTGAGAACTAATCCGACCTTTTGCCTAAGGTCGCTTCAAAGACCAATTTGAATCAATCCATTGATCTCCTGTATTTTTCCCAAACTATTCAGACAGAGCTGAACAAAACTACATTATCTGGATGTCCACCGTCAACTTAGATATTATTTGGACAGAACAAAAAATTTAGAAAATCTGATCAACTTTTTGTTTCCTATGCGGATAATAAAAAGGCCTTCCTGTTTCTAAAGTGACCTTGTCCAGATGGCTTTCTTCGGTCATCTCTGAAATTTATCTGCTCAGGGGAAAACAGCTGTGTTCAAAACCTAAAGCACATTCAACTAGGAGCTTAGCTACTTCTACAGCCTTTCAAGCTAGACTTCCTTTAGACACTATTTGTGCAGCGCCACTTGGGCCACTCCTCACACTTTTGTTTCCCATTACAAATTGGACTTGGCCTCCAGGGACAGAGCCAGTTTTGGCTCTACAGTCCTCAAGAGTCTGTTCCATTGAGCCACCCAGGATAGAGGTGCTAGGACGCTGTCCCATCAAGCAAGAATGAAGGCGAGATTGACAACTTAACATTAAGAAGTTATGTACCTACCATAACGCTCCATGTTAGTTGTCTTCTCGCTTCTTTCTTGCACCCTCCCTCCTTCCCCTGGCCTGGACAGACCTTGTTATAAGAAATTATTATGCTGAAGACCATTCAGACCTGGTCCTTCTTCCATCCTGTAAGTTTTCTTTCTTCCTTTGGGAAGTGTTTTATGCTTGGTGCTATTGCCCTTTGTCATCAAACGAGATCTGGGTACTTACCGCCTTGCATCATGGGATATGGGGCTGCCTCGAGCTGGTAAAAGTGACTCTCGAGCTTAGCAAGTGCCGAGTCGGAGCCGAGGGATCGGCTCCGAACCCATCAAGCAAGAAAGAAGGTGAGAGAAGACAACTAACATGGAACGTTATGGTAGGTACATAACTTCTTATTTCTTGGCATTAAGCTTGAGCCCATGGCTCTGGCACCAGGCATCTGTTTCTGTAAGGCCCTTTTGTAGAATATCCACATCATTTGGGGATTCAATAATGGCTCCCAGTTTGCAGTCATCTGCAAACTTTGTTAGCCAGAGTCCCTTAGTGTTGGCCTGTACTTCAGAGAAGTAGATGCCAAACAAGAGTGGTCCCAGGGCTGAACCCTGAGGTACTCCACTTGTCACTTGGCTGGAGATGGATTTGGAGTCGGCTACTTTTGCTGTCTAGGTTCTGTCAGTAAGCCAGTCAGCAACCCATCGAGTGACGTTCTGTCAGTAAGCCAGTCAGCAACCCATCGAGTGACGTAGGGATTTATGCCCAGCTTAGTAAGTTTATCTATGATACCAGAGTGGGGGATGGTGTCAAAGGCTTTGGCGAGGTCCAGATAGGCTGTGTGGACTGCCTTACCCTCGTCCACAGCTCTGGAAACTGATTCGAAGAAGTCAGTCAGATTCAGGAGACAAGATCGGCCCTTCACAAACCCAAACTGGGTGGGGTCCAGTGTTTGAAGGTTGCCAATGTCTTTGTTTATAAGTTCCATGATAATGCGTTCCATGCCCTTGCAAATCAGGCTTGTCAGACTGATGGGACAGTAGTTCCCGGGATCCAAGGTGGATCCTCCCTTGTGGAGCGGGATAACTGTAGCTGTGTGCCACTCAGTGGGCACGAAGCCTGAGGTGAGACTATGATTAAACATGACACTTAGGTGAGGTGCCAGTTCATTTTGTAGTTCATGTAGTACACAGCCTGGGATGTCATCTGGTCCCATGGATGCTGTATTCTTAGCTTTGGATAGTGCAGTTTCTACCTCTGTGGCCGTGATTATCAGAATTTGGCAATCTTTTGGTATTGAGATGGGCCCTTTAGAAGGTGAGAGGGGGGTGAAGTTGGCACTAAATCGATCTGCCAGGATATTGGCAATATCTTTGGGATCAGTATATTTAATGCCATTCTGTTGTAACTCAGAGCAGATCTGAGCATTGCCATTTAGATTCTTGACATAACTATAGAATGCCTTGTGGTTGTCTTTGGAATCTTTGGCAATTTTATTTTCATAACTAGCTTTTGAGGATTTTATGAGGGATCTCAGCTTCTTACTGAGGCTGGTGAGGGAGTTTTTTGCATCCTGGGATTTTCCTCTTTTTTGCAACAGTTTCTTCCTTCTGTTGTATAGTTTGTTTATAGCAGGGGACCACCAGATTGGCTTCCTTTTTTTGGAGAAGAGCATCTTGGATCTATTTGGGATGGCACGATTCATGCACGAGTGGATGTGCTCGTACAGTGCCTTAGTGTAGGATTCTACAGTCAAACTTCCAGATCCCGTCTGCGTGGGTGTTGTGAAGTTTGTCACTTCTGACTTCAGTAGCTTGAAGTTGGCTTTGGAGAAGTTTTTTAAGGAGGTTTCCTTACTGGGGGGTGGGGGTGGGATGTGGATGTCAAGGGTGATTTGCTTATGGTCAGATCTGACCAGTGAGGGGGTGACCATTGGTGTGGAGCATCTATCTCCCATGTTGGTAATGACCAGGTCTAGGATATTGGAGCCGCTGGTGTGACAATGGATTAGTTGATCCAGGGCGTTGGAATTTATGAATTCCAAGAACCGTTGGGAAAAGGAGTTGGTACCTGTGTAGTTTTCCCAATTAATGGCAGGGTAGTTGAAATCACCCAGTATTAAGGTGTTTGGTTGTATCTTAATATTTTCCAGTATGTTTAGAAAGGTGTAGTGAGAATCTTGGGGCATGGTTGGGGATCTGTAGCAAGCTACAGTTTGGATTGCAGTCTTACCTAGTGTTAGTTGCACCTGGAGAATTTCAGATGCATTGTGTTGGGCAACTAGCCTGGAGGTGTGAATATCCTTGGTGAATATGGACACTCCTCCACCTTTAGTGTTTCGGTCCTCGTTTTGTGGCCAAAAAGTGTGGTAAGAATTGTAGCCTGGTATTGCAGGGGTGCTCTCTGGAGCCTTGAACCAGGTCTCAGTTACTGCACAGATATCGATGTCCTCCATTTTTAGGAGTGCCTCGAGAGAGTGCATTTTGAGGTTTAGACTTCTAGCATTGAGTAGCATTACCTTCAGATTTTGCCTGCTTCTATCTGTTACGGTGGTGGTTTTATCCTTTGAACCTTGCCTAAAAAAGGCACTATAGGGGTGGCAAGAGCTTTAGCCAGTAACCTGAACCCCAGGAGTGACAGGTGCAGACCATCTCTGGCAAAGCATCGTGGTTTGTCGATCATGTCTTCCCAGGCAGACAAATACTGGATCCCCTTTGAATGACACCAGAAGCTTAGCCAATTGTTGAAGTCCATCATTTTGTCCTTATACTGTGGTATCATTCTGGGCGAAGGCAGGATGCTACTCAGGGCTAGGGTCATACCTGCCTGGGTCACATGATCCAGGAGCTCTTCCATAGCTCTTTTCATGTAGTCCAGGGAGGTACGTCTCAAGTCATTCACTCCAGCGTGGACAATGACAGAGTCGTATTTGTACTTGTTGTGGAGTGACTTGAGTGCATGCGTTATGTGGCAGATCCTGGCACCCGACAGGCAGCTGACTGTAGATGACTGTTCCGAGTGTTTTTGTGTGCATGTGTTCTCTTCCTCTTCTTCTTCTGCTATTTTTTGTTTTCAAGTATGTCTCAAAAGCAAGAAGGGAAGCCTCCGGGCTTCAAAAAATGTGAGAAATGCAGAAAAAAGATGCCTCTTAGTGATTCACACACATTATGTGTGTATTGTTTGGGGCCTCTTCATTTACAGGAATCATGCTCCATCTGCCATGGATTTAATCAAAGGGCATTGGTGGAGCGCAAGAATAAACTTATTCTAAAAGGTCTGATTAAGACCACTTATTCTGAGGCTATTTCGCCAGAATCGTCTTTTTCAGCAAAATTTGTCAAATTGGATAAACCACAAAAATGAGCTTCTTCAGAGCCAAGATCCACTTTAGAGCCAAAGCAAAACGCTCCCAAGCTGTTGGCATCAAAGGAAATACCAGAGCAGGCAACTCAAGTCCGATCCAAGGCTTCTTCAGAGCAATAAGAACCCTTGGCTCTGAAGTCAACCATATCTTCTGAGTTTAGGTATAAGAGTCGATCACCTTCCCTGGAACCAGTCCACTGTTGGCTCCCATCATCTTTTCTTGCAAGATCAAGGTCACCAACCCTCTCTAAACAGTATACCAGGACTCTGTCTGATGAAGATGTGGATAGGGTGGAGGAGAGACTGTTGAGTCACCGGCCTTAACCAAATTATTGTTGGATCCGAGCCCAAAGGAATTGTGTCAGGCACAGCCTTCCCCCCTTGATGCCTGCTTCTCCTCTGATCTGTCCTTCAGCTTTGGAGCCAGAAGATTTCAACATCTAGCTTGTGTCTGTATTGGGTCCGGGACCCATAGGCTCCTTGGATCAGGTGTCTGCCCAGTCAGAGCAGGAGACCTCTGGGAGCTGACACTCTTGGGTTGGGTCCACAGAGCCGGTGCCTCCGGGGGCCTTGGGACATGTGAGTTTGGCTCCTACCTTGGCTTTGGAGCTTCTGTCGGCTACAACAGCTCATTTGTCGGATCCAGGGAGTTTTTCAGAGCAGGGGTGGACTGCCTCTGAAGTTATCAGAAGGGTTCTGACTACCTCTCCGTCTGAGACACATTCTCTCTGTCGGATATTCCTCCCAGTTCTCTTCAGGTATCTTTGTCTTCTCACCTACCCTCTCCACAGGTCCGCAGAGAACCTAGGCCTCAGGATGTCCAGCAGGGGACTCACCCCTCTTCAGAAACCTCCCCAGAATATCCCACTGAGGAAGTCCCTCGGAAGAGGACATACAAGAAGAACCATCTTGACTCCCCAGAGGAGTCCATCACATCTGACACTTATCTCAATGAAAAAGAAAGATCCCCACTGTCACCTCCTAAAGATGTCTCTTTTGGAGACATCCTGGAAATCTTAAAGCAGAGAGATGACTGGCAGTCCACCTCCCCTTCGGCTGAGGAGTCGGTTTACCTAAAGGCCTTTGGCTATCGCTCTTCAACCTCTTGGGTGACCCCTCCTTCCACTGAGCTTATTGAGTTAATCTCTCAGAAGGCTTGTGAGACCTCAGACACCATAGAGCCTTCTCCTATGAGGCTGAATAAATATAGTACAGCCCCTAAGGGCAAGAACTTTTTGACAAAAAGAGTACCAGTTGATGCCATGGTTGTGGTGGCGGCCACTAAAAACGAGCTTTCCGAAATCAGATCCTGTATCAATCCTGCAAGTAAGAATTCCAGGACCATGGATAGTTATGGGAAGCACATCATTTTTAGTGACCTTTGCCTTACGGTCACTGGATTGTCTTACCCGGTTCACTAGATTGCAGAGGTACCTGTTAAAGGAACTATCAGACTCCCTCCAAGGAGCTGTAGCTGATGTGGCGGCAGATAGTCAATGCTCAGCTCGCCACCCTAAATTTAGTAGTCAACTTACCCATGAGGCTCATATCTTATGGAGCAGATAGAATAAATAGGGCAGCAGGTTCAGGCATCTCTCTCAGGAGGCAGGCCTGGATGCGCCTTTGCGATTTCACATAGCCCCTTTTGGCATCTGTTCTCTTTTTGGCCCGAAGGTAAAGGAAATGCTCACCAGGTTTGAACAAGAAGGTAAGACTTTTATCTGTCGTTGGAGTATGTTTTTCCACACTTACTAGACCCTTTCCCAAAGGTCAGAGAGGTAGTGTGAAGATGTGGTTCAGAAAATCTCAGAGGTTTTTCCAAGATGCACAGGATGAAGTTCCCCTAGATGCAGAGGGAGGAACAATAATGGAAGATGCTGCCCTTGCATCTGGGGAGCTACACAAAATCAGGGCTCCTGAGAATCATTCTTTGGTAGACCATTCCAGCGCTCCTGAACAAGTGCCCGATTGCTTGCCTCTGGAGGCAGTTGGGTGTCAGTTGTCTCTGCACTACGAAACCTGGCAAAAAATTAAAAAAATGACAAATGAGTGCAGGACATATCTAGAAGATAAGCCATTCCCTTTTCCTTCACCGCTTCCGTCAACAAGTCGGTTCCAGATGTTCCACCCAGTGAAAAGGAACAAGCAACATTAGAAATCAAAAAGTTGCTAAGAAAGAGTCATGCACAAAGTCCCCAAAGATTTGAGAGGATCCAGAACTTACTCACGATTCTTTTTAGTTCCAAAGAAAACAGGGGGCTGGAGACTCATTTAGGACCTCAGCAATCTAAACAAGTCTGTGAAAAAGACCCAAGTTCTGGATGGTGGCACTGCAGTCATTACTTCCATTCCTGGAAAAAGACAATTGGATACGCTCTATAGACCTTTAGGATGCATACTACCACATTCAAATGGAAAGTCGATCCAGGAGGTTCTTGTGCTTCTGGCTAGGAGCAAGTAACTTCCAGTTTCGAGCTCTGCCCTTTGGTCTCACTACAGCCTCCATAGTGTTCACCAAGTACATGGCAATAGTGGCAGCTCACCAGATGCAGAGGATTCCTCATGTTTCCGTATCTGGACGACTGGCTCATAACCACCCCAACCAGGCAACTTCTGCTACAAGCCAGGGACTACACCTTTCAGCTATGCTCCTCCTTAAGTATTATCGTAAACTAAGAAAAATCTGCTCTAGAGCCATGTCAAAGCTTAGTCTTCATAGGAGTAGAGATAAACATGACTACTCTACTGACAAGACTCCCACAAGACAGTGTAGACAATCTCCGCCATTATCTAAGACTGTTAATCAGGAAGACATGAGCCTCTGCAAAACTGGTTCTTCAGCTACTGTGGAAAATGGCTGTGTCAATTGTAGTCATTCCCCTAGCTCGTTTTCATATGAGAATAGTTCAATGGTTACTTTCTGTGCAGTGGTCAATCTTGGAACTTCCAATGTCTCACAAAATTATGATAACCAACGCTTGCAAAAAGTATCTCCAGTGGTGGATTTAGTAACTCAAGACCTTCACTTCATCCCCCCTCAACCCTAGGCCACAGTGACTATGGACACTTCCTAGATAGGGTGGGGGGTATTCTCTAGGGAAGACGGTCCAAGGCGTCTGGCAGGAAAACGAGGCTCACTTGCACATAAACATCCTAGTGATGAGGGCGGTGCTTTTAGCATTGCGTGCATTTCAAGACACTCTCCCTCTATGAATGATAGCAATCCAGTCGGACAACATGTCTGTAGTCTGGTACATAAACAGAGGGAAACCAGATCTTACCCCCTTTGTCAAGAAGCTCTGAGGGTCTGGCAATGAACAACGGCTTCCATTCGCTTTCTGATAGCAATGCACATCCCGGGGAAATCCAACGTAATTGCAGACAGATTGAGCAGGGCCATACTGTGGCCACATGAGTGTGCCCTCAGTCAGAAAGTTATGGAAGAGATCTTCTGGAAATGGGACCAGCTTTGCTGCAATCTCTTTGCATCGCCCATTAATTCCATATGCAGTGACTGCTTTTCCAGGATCCCTGCCACTGGGGAGTCACCAAGGGATGCATTTGTTCACAGTTGGCTTCCAGGACTTCTTTATTGCTTTCCTCCTGTCCCTCTAATTCCCAAGTTTTTGCAGAGAGACAACAATAATTCTGATTGCCCCCTTATTGGCCTCATCAAATCTGGTTCCCCTTTCTTCAGCCTCATCTTGAGGATGAACCATGGATTCTACACCTTGCTACAGACCTTCTAACTCAAGTCGGGGATAGTTCATCTTAACCTGGACAGTCTCAAACTAAAGGCTTGACTGCTCCAGTTCCCCTGATCACCAGGTTTCCTCTCCTTTCCTCAACATATCTTATCTTCCCATAAACCATCCACACGAAAACTGTACAGGAGTAAATGGCAGAGACTTGTTACGTGGACCAACAGTAACCAGATAGACCCCCTTTCTACACACATACTTTCTGTTCTGGAATTTTTGGCAACACTTTTCAATGAAGAAGCTGCTGCAGCCACTATTGGAGTCCAACTGGCAGCAATTTCCATATAGGAGAAAATTGTTCTGGAGTCATGTCACACAGACTTTGTAAAGCTTTTTTGAAAGGAACTACTGTAATAAGACCATCATATAAAAATCCATCACCCCCATGGAATCTCAATTTAATTTTGTTTAACATCATCTGTCCCCCCCTTTGAATCATCGGCGACATATGACTTGAAATACCTGTGGTGGAAAACACTCTTTTTAGTGGCTATTACTTCTGCCAGAAGAGTTTCTGAATTACAAGCTTTGTTGGCCAAGCCCCCATACCTAATTTTTCAAAAGGACAGTTTCTTTACTCACTAACCCCCCTTTTCTACCAAATGTGTTGGAAAGTAACCTCAACCAATCTACAGAGCTGCCAGTTTTCTTCCCTAACTTCCAAAATAAAGGAGAATATTCACTGCATCTCCTAAATATTCATAGACGGTTATGTTTCTACTTGCCTAGAACCTCTGAAATTAGAAAATCAGATCAGCTCTTCATCTCTTATTCTGATATTAAAAGAGGTAAACCAGTCACAAAAATTACTTTATCTAAATGGCTTACACTGTGTGTATCTTATATGTAAAATTCAAAAAGTAGACTGCTTCCAAATACTGTTAAAGCTCATTCCACAAGGTCTGTAGCCATGTCTGCAGCTTTTCAAGCTAGATTGCCATTGGACAACATCTGTGCTGCAGCAGCTTTCGCAAAACCTCATAAATTTATTACGCATTAAAAAGTGAATTTGGCCTCTAGGAGTAGAGCCTCTTTTGGTTCTATGGTTCTGAGAAATATTCTCTCATGAGCAACCCAAGAGCCAGGTTGCTTGGAACGCAGTCCCATCAGTGAGAATAAAGGCGAGAGTGACAACATCATATAAAGAAGTTATGTACCATAATGTTCCATGTATGTTGTCTGTCTCACCCTTTATTCTCATAACCGCCTATACTCCTGGGAGACAGAGCAGCACAAATTGGAGACTGCAGGGCCATATAGCCTCAGAATTTATTGTCTTGGTTATATTTTCAGGTATATATATATATATATATATATATATATATATATATATATATATATATAGATCTATGGGTCCAGGCTCTGGATTTCATTGCATAAGTGGAAATTCCTTAAGATTCCAAGAACAGGATAAGTGCATTTTTGATAATTGTCTGTTTACAGTTAAAAGCATTCTCTAGAGTCTGCTCCTTGATCTATTTAAAACTTTCATTTAGTGGCTACAGCTAGGAACTGTAATAGTGTGCATTACTATAATTGCATTTTTATTTAATTACTAAATTGTAAACTGCTTTTTCATACCGAGACCTGCATTTTATCTTTGTGGGTGTTCTTTCTATGCTTTTAAAGTGAGGTTTCTGTGTTTTGCTCAGGTGGCATAATCTTGATAGAGGCCTGTTGTCTAGGCTGGCAGTTTTGTTTGAGTTTCCTGTGTTTCTGACAGACATTTTCTGCTGATTGTCTTCATTATTATTGAGAGTAACAAGGCCTCCTGACCTTCTGTAGTACGGGTGATTGGGTAATAGCAAGGGCTAAGTAGTAATCTGATCTTCGAACGCTTCCATTTTTACTGCTATATAAACCCTGTGTCTTAAGGTTCTGCTTGTATTGCTCAGGCTCTGGATTGCATTGCATAAGTGGAAATTCCTTAAGATTCCAAGAGCAGGATAAGTTATTTCTTACACTTATTTCACTGAACTGAACTTCTGAAATGCTTATAATTGTGCTATACAGTTAATCTACTACATTTTGCACTGTTATAAAGCTTTTTTATTGTTTCACTGCATTTATGTACTGTTTTATACTGTTTTAACATTACTTAACTGTAAACTGTTTTTTCATACTTAGAGTTGTATTTTCTGTTTGTGAGAACTCTGTCCGAGCTTTTCTGTGCATTTTTGATAATTTTTAAAATTGAAAACAAAAATAAAAAACAGCCAGCAGAGAATAAACGAAAGTCTCCACTTTTAATACGCCACCAAGAACAAAATAACCAAACAACTAAGCGCTTTCACCAGGCTTCAACCACTGGCTTCCTCAGAGCCATTTGGTGTAACATCCACAGCTTTTTAAATATACAAACAACTGCTTGATTGATTGATTACATCACCACCCAACCAGATGGTTTAACAAAATTGGTTAATGAAAAATCCATCAATCCACACATACAATCCACCTCATTTTATACTTTTTAAAAGGTTTTTACCACCCAACACTACGACTTGTGAGAGATGCACTTATATAGCCAAACTGGAAGCAAAGCTATCTTCACCAAAGACTGGCCTAGACAGTCAAGAGGAGAAGGTAAACACTTGCACCACACCACACTCATCACATAGTCCCTCAAAACCTACACCACCAAAAAGAAGCACAAAACACACTCCTACATTCGTGGAGGCTCTCAGTACAAATCTTCCCAAACAACAGAGACCTCCAAAGCAGAAATGCAAGCAACCTCCACCCCCCCCCAACACAACCCAAATGACACATAGCCCACATACTCAGTGTGCCACTCAGCTGCAGCCCCTAAGGCATAACGTACCCAACACTCTAGACATAGGTGACGCTATAGTCAGGCACACTGATGTTCCACTCACCAGGCTAAACAAGGAAAAAGTTACTGTCAGCTGCCAGGATCCGCCACATAACACACACACTCGGGTCACTCCACAACAAGTAAATATATGACTCTGTCATTGTCCATGTTGGTGTGAATAACCTGAGACGTGCCTCCCTGGACTACATGAAAAGAGACATGGAGGAACTCTCCGATGTTGTAGCCCAAGCACATATGACCCTAGCCCTGAGTAGCATCCTGCTATCACCCAGAATGATACTACAGTACAAGGACAAAATGATTGACTTTAACAATTGGCTAAGTTTCTGGTGTCATTCTAAGGGAATCCAGTATCTGTCTGCCTAGGATGACATGATTGACAGACCACGCTGCTTTGCCAGAGATGGCCTGCACCTGTCACCCTTGGGATTCCGAATACTGGCAAAGGCTCTTGCCACCCCTATAGTGCCTTTTTTAGGCAAGGTTCAAATGACAAATTCACCACCATAACAGGTACAAGCAAGCAAAACTTGAGGGTAATGCTACTCAATGCTAGAAGTCTAAACCTCAAAATGCACTCACTCGAGGCACTCTTTAAAATGGAGAACATTGACATCTGTGCAGTGACAGAGACCTGGTTCAAAGCTCCAGAGAGCACCACTGCATTACCAGGCTATAATTCATACCACACCTCTCGGCCACCAAACCCAAACCAAAACACTAATGATGGAGGCATGTTCATATTCATTAAGGATATCCACACCTCCAAGCTAGCTGCTCAGCATAATGCATTTGAGATTATCCAAGTTCAACTAACTCTGGGCAAAACCGCAATCCAGATTGTAGCTTGCTACAGACCCCCCACCATGCCCCAGGATTCCCACTCCTCTTTTCTTGATACACTGGAAAATATTAAGGTACAACCCAACACTCTAATAATGGGTGATTTCAACTACCCTACCATTAACTGGGAAAACTACTCATGTACCAACTCTTTTGCTCAACGTTTTCTGGAAATCATCAATTCCAACGCTTTGGATCAACTTATCCACACCCCCACCAGGGGGAGCAATATCCTAGACCTGATCATCACCAACATGGGTGACCGGTGTTCCACACCAGAGGTCAGCTCCTCGGTCAGATCTGACCACAAGCTAATCACCCTAGACATCCACATCCCGCTCCCACCCCCCATTAGGAAAACAACCGTAAAAGGTTTCTCCAAAGCCAACTTCACGCTTCTTAAGACAGAAGTGGCAAACTTCACGACACCCATGCAGATGGGCAATACAGGTACAACTGCTGAATCCTACACAAATGCACTTCATGCACTCGTGTAAGTGCTTATAGAGCGTGCTAACCCTAACAGAACCAGGATGCTATCCTCCAAAAAAAGGAAACCAATCTGGTGGTCTTCTGCCATAAACAAACTCTACAACAGAAGAAAGAAACTGTTGCAAAAAGAGTAAAATCCAACGATTGGAGGAACCTCCCTGGTCAGCCTCAGTAAGAAGCTGAGATCCCTCATAAAATCCTCCAAAGCTAGTTATGAAAACAAAATTGCCACTGATTCTAAAGACAACCACAAAGTATTCTATAGCTATGTCAAGAATCTCAATGGCAACACTCAGATCTGCTCTGAGTTACAGCACAACACTAAATATGCAGAACCAACTGATATTGCCAACATCCTGGCAGATAGGTTCAGTGCTAACTGTAACCCCCTCTCACCACCTAAAGGGCCCATCTTTATACCGGAAGAATGCAAAGTTCCTGTAATCACGGCTGCACAGGTAAAAACCTCACTCTCCAAAGCCAAGAACACAGCATCCATGGGACCTGACAACATCCCAGGCTGCCTTCTTCATGAACTACAGAATGAACTGGCACCCCACCTAAGTACCATGTTCAGTCATAACCTCCCTCAGGCTTTGTGCCCATTGAATGGCGCACCGCGACAGTTATCCCACTCCACAAATGGGGGGCCACAACAGACCCCGGGAACTACCCCCCATTAGCCTGATGAGCCTCGGCTGCAAGGCCATGGAACGTATCATCATGGAACTCATAAACAAAGACATTGGAGATCTCCAAACCGTGGACCCCACACAGTTTGAGTTTGTAAAAGACAGATTATGTCTCCTAAACCTGATAGACTTCTTTGAAGTAGTCACCAAAGCCATAGATGAGGGTAAGGTGGCTCACACAGCCTATCTAGATCTCGCCAAGGCGTTCGACACCATCCCCCACTCTGGAATTATAGATAAACTCACTAAACTAGGTATAAATCCCTATGTCACAAGATGGGTTGCCAACTGGCTTACTGACAGAACCCACACTGTGAAAGTAGCAGATTCCATATCAGACCAGTGACAAGTGGAGTACCACAGGGTTCAGTCCTGGGTCCTCTCCTGTT
This sequence comes from Protopterus annectens, assembly GCF_019279795.1. Classification (NCBI taxonomy): domain Eukaryota; kingdom Metazoa; phylum Chordata; order Ceratodontiformes; family Protopteridae; genus Protopterus; species Protopterus annectens. The sequence continues at coordinate 905,593,177 of NC_056745.1, forward strand.
TGGTATCTACTTCTAACACAGAAGGTCTTTGGCTAACTAAATTCGCAGATGACTGCAAACTAGGAGCCATAATCGAAATTCCTAACGATGTGGACATCCTACAAAAGGGCCTCACTGAGACAGATGCCTGGTGTCAAAGACATGGTCTCAAGCTCAATGCCAAAACGTGCATTGTCATCCCCTTTGGTAAAAACTCTGTGCCCATGAACTACCACATAGGCGGTAGTCTTCTTAACACTGAAAGTGTGATGAGACCTTGGGACACAGGTGGACAGTAGTCTCTCCTTTGATAATCACATCGCCACAGTGGTCAGGAAATCCTTCTACGTTGCACACCTCATCACAAAAGGTTTCTCATCCAGAAAAAAAGAGGTCATTGCTCCCCTCTACTCATCACTTATTAGACCCATTAATAGAGTACAACGCCCCTTTTGGTATGTACCTCACAAGACATCTACAACAACTGGAAAGGCCGCAAAAATACCTCACAAAGAGGATTACTAGCCTCAAACAGATGCCTTATGCAGACAGTCTCAAAAAACTCCAGCTTTACTCCGTCGCATATCGCCTACTCAGAGGCGATCTCTGCCTAACATACAAAGCTATGTCAAACCCAGAGTTGTTGGACATGCCCCACTTAAATAAATCCCAATCCCTCCGAGCTACACACTCTAGGACCTAAACCTTGTCACCACAATAAACAGAATATGCTGGAGGGATAGATTCCTGTCTCAGAGACTTCCCATACTCTGGAACAGACTACCTATCTATGTCAAACAGAGCTCTAGCACTCTTCAAGAAAAATCTTGATGATTGGATGGGTAATAGGAAATTCACCCTGGGGATCACTTCTGTGGTTCTGCTGGACAGGGGCACAGGAAAATAATTTTCTTGGGTGGCGAAAGCCAGGGTACCTTTTTGGCTAGGCTTGTATAGGCCCTAGGGCCAATAGCCTAGAATAGCCTGTGTATACAGTTTCCCTCTTGAAATGTTAGCACTCACACTGATGAGTGCACATATGTGGGGCAAAAGATTGAAAATGCAGGAGATGGAATATCGATCGCCTTTAAACTTCATTATTTTTTTGCAGGTGGACAAACCCCCACAACCTCCCAAAGTTAAATATACGGACTCCAAGATTGTCACAGCTTGAAGAAAAGGGAATATTGTAAGAAATGCCCTTCTGGGACTTGGTTTATGCAAGTCCATTTTTTGGCCATTCAGTCTCCATGATTTGGTACTGCTCTAGCTAGTCCTGACATTTCAAATGGTTACTGTGTAATGATTTGCCCTCATCTGTTGATTCTGTAATCTGCCCGACAATTCTATATTGGCTTGGTAGAGAGATGATAAGTTCCCTATTCCTTATTTATTAATTTTATAGTGATACTTTGCCTACCCGCGGTGGTGGTGCTGCGGTAGCTTTGTCGCTTCACAGTAAGACGCTGTCTGGTTCGATTCTCAGCTAGAGCGTCTTCTGCGTGGAGACATGCATGAATGGGCATACCTTCGTTGAAGGTTGTGCATCAGGCCTGGCAAGCCGGTACATAAAAATCAACTGCCAATCATTAGCGGACCGGAGTTCCACTGTGGCGACCCCTAACCGGGAAAAGGCGAAAGACACAAACAAACAATAGTGATCCTTTGCCTAGCCTTACAGATGAGACTGGTCAGACTTGTGGGTCATTAATTTCCTGGGGCTGTTGACTCCCCTTGTTTGTGAAAGAGGATGAGAGTTGCTGACTTCCATTCATCTGGCACAAAGCGTAATTGGAGCCTAACTTCAAATAGCCTCTGAAGGTGGTCTGGTGGCAGGCTGGCCCATAAAAGCAGTGTTGTTGGCCTTGCGTAGTGCATTTATGACTTGTTTATTAGAGATTTGAGAGGGGTGTAGATGCAGGTAGCAGATGTGGGAATATTGAAAGGGGAGTTAGAGCTAAATTTACCTGCTAGTAGATTGGCTGTGTTTTCTCGGTCTGACCAAGTACATGATATAATTTACTGTTAGCTCTTTGCAGTGCAGGGCATTGTTTCTAAGGAGTATAACATAGTTAAAGATTGATTTGTAGTTGTGCTTTGCCGGGTGGTTATTGTTCTCATACCTGGCTTTGACTGATTTGGTCAGGGTCTGGAGATCCTGTTCGGTTTAGCAAGAGTCCCCCCCCCCCATCGTGAGAGTTGCATTTATTTTTACATGTAGTGAGTATTTTCTTTTGTTCATATAGGGGTTCATTTTTCGAATTTGGTATTGTATTTATTTTGGAGACGACAGGTGCATCTGTGCAGCTGTTCACATGTGCATTGAACTTGACATTAAAGGATTCTGCATAAGCAGTGACATCATCAGGGTGAAAGGGGATGTTGAATTTAACCAGGTTAATTCAGTTTTAATAAGTTTATCTTGGCCTAATTTCTGAATACCTGTGTATTGGAGGATGTTTCTGGCTTCAGTAGTAAAGTGAATGAGATTGACTTATGATCTGGTTTGACCAGGAAGGGAATTATAAATTGTAGGGAGCAGAGCAGTCCCTTCTTGGTGAGGACCAAGACCAGTGATTTATAGCCCCTGGTCATTGTACAGACGTAATTATTCACAGAATTTGTGTTAATGAAGTCTGGAGATCTATGGACATGCATAGAGTATGCATATTGTCCATACATATTTAGAGTGTGCATATATCTCCCATTTAATGGAGAAATGTAGTAGGAAAAAATCCTCGGTTCCACCACAGCTGTAAAAATTTTTACAGCTGTGTTGGAACTGAGGATTTTTTCCTACTACATTTCTACATTTATGCTCGGAGCCTTCAGCAATACAGCTACGTTTTCTTCAATTTAATGGAGAGATAGTTGAAATCCCCTAGGAGAATGGCATCGTTTTAATTCTCAGGGATTCCATACTAGTTAGGTAGTTTAGGGCTGGGAGAAATATAAGGGGTCTATAGTTAACCATGATGTAGTAAAAAGCCTTGTTAACAGCAGGTTAGATATGGAGGAGTTCCATGTTGTTATCCTGTCTAACTAGTCTGGAGGTGAAGTGTTTTTTTTTTTTTTTTGCCTTCATATAATGTGGTGGGTCTGAACATTGTGGTAGGCATTGAAACTCTCCACTGTTGGTGTGCTTTCAATAGTCTTGGACCAGGTCTCTGTCACACTGCATATATCAGTGTTTTCCAGGGTAAGGATTGCTTGTAGGGAGTGGAGTTTTTGTTGATGCTCCTATTGTTGAGCAGCAAAACCTTTATTAACCACGTTCTGTTTTGTTATGTTGGTAGCTTTTGAGGACTGACGTTGCCTAAAAAGGCACTATGGCAGCTGAAAAGTCTTAGCCAGTTACTTTTCAACTGATTTCTATATGCCTTATGAATGAATCAGTGTATTGTTTTAATGCTGTGTAGCAGAACTTGGATTACTCCTGAAAAATGGGACAACATTGCCCAGCTGATCTTATCTAGCTACAAAGCATATGTATGGCTACTAAGTGTTTTAAATAGGCATATTCTGTGATCCTGTGGATAAAACACTGACTGATTTGTGATCCAGACAAAACCGAATAAATTAGTTACCCAGATGCAGGAGGAGCTGATGAGAGAGGATTGAAGTGAGAGACTGACGCTGACCCAGTCATCCTGCTGGCAGGGAGGTTTTCCAGTCTGCTGCATTTTGACACCTACTGGAGAGAGAAGACTGCACAGTATGTTGGCATATAGGCCATGAACATGTACTTGACTCTGCAAAACCACTTAAGTTTGCAAAGATTTGCATGCACATACCAATCAGCTACCAGTGGCAGGGGCTAGGGCCACTAAACAACAACAAAAAAATCTATCATATCTGCATGGATGGCAGCTGCCTCATGACCATCTCTTGTCATTGTGAGGTGAAGCAGCTGGGTATGGTCTTGATGAGGACTAGGTGGTCAGCAGGAACAGAAACAAGCATATTAAAATATTGAACCCTTGATTAGAAGTTAATATTTGCCCTTTTTGCAGCAAACATGACCATTAAATTAATGTGTAACCTTAGAAAACCTGTAATCAGTGTGATGAAATAGGACTCCTGTTTAAAATTTAATTTTGATGTTCAAAATGTGTAAAGGAATGATGTGTTCAATTGCGGGGAGGGGCAACATTCTTAGGTAAGTGAAGCTAATCAAAAGCAAGAACACGAGATAGAGGAGGGTAGGGATATAACCCAGAGTTTTGAAGCAAGATGACAAAAATGAAAATAACATTAACAAAGTAAGTTTCTTGCAGGACTGTCAAGATGGACTTACATAAATTGTACTTCGCGTTTATACCATTTCAGTTGAAACCCTTGTGCAAATATGAGGTATTAGATGCTGTGGAATAAGCATTTATTATTTTATATGGGAGAAAGGACACAGAAGGAAAATGAAAAAAATAGAGACAAATTGCTTTATGCAACATTGGTTATAATATTATAAAATATTAATGAGCATTTTGCAAGTAGCATTGTGTGAAAAGATGGATGAATTGGTACATTCCTTCCTGGTAAACAGACAAGGGAATTATTAATAAAGTAAAAGTAGCAGAGTTTAAAGAAAAATTGAGAGGTGTTTAAGTTGAGCTTTAAAACAGCAAAACCATATAATTTTATTTCACGTTTGGCAGTATAGTTAAGGAGGCTGTAATTATGTGAGGTAGTGCCAGCTATGCCAGAGAGAGTAGGGCAGTGTATGTCTAACATATGCCAGCATAACTAGCTGGAGTTTTATAAAGAATTATATCATTTGGATATCAAATGGATTTGAACAGATGCTTGTGTTAAAAATGTATTTAAGATGCTTGTGTTAAAAATGTATCAACAGTGGGTCCTGGACTGAAAAGAAATACACATGTTTGTTAGGCTGTATTGTAACTGCTGAAATGTATATATTTTAATAGAGAATGCTGGAAGGGAAGGGATTAAGATCAGCTCAGCTAACCTTAACAAAAGTGGTCTGAAATTAAATGACTTGGTGTAGGCCATAAGGATGTTATCTCACAGGTCTGAGTGCAGCCAGACACACAATTTCTGGGCTGGGATCCTGCTCTTATTGTCCTTAGTGATGAACTAATTACTACCCTGGGGTGCCAGAGAATGGCTGGTTAGTGTCTGCAGGAAGGATGAAAGGGTTGGAATTGTTTCCAGCTGCTGGAATAAGCATTAGCAAAGTTCTAGGTGAGTATTGTGACACATCTGTGTCAGATCCTGGCTCAAGTGGCTAGTGAGGGGGTAGTGTATGAACCACAGAGTCAAGTGACCAGATGTGATGTCATTTTGTAGCCAGCACTGAAATTGTATGTAGATACTAATGAGAGATGCAACAGAGACACTCAGCACTCTGTTTTGGAACTGATTCTTGCCTTTGAGGGAAATTGGCTAGGTTTAAAATGGCCTAGTACTTACAAAACTGTAACTACTGTAATGTTTACTTTATGCAGATGACTTAATTTTTATAGGTAAAATACTCACTGGATGTTAAAACTTCTTAAGGAAATGGAGTACAACTTAGGTGATGTAGGTCTTAGACTAAACAAGGACAAAAGTAAAGGTTTTGAGGACATAGTTATGATAGACAAGGTTTGTTTAACTTTGAAGGTTTTAAGTGTTTCAGGTATAAGGGACATATACAAGGAGAGCTGAATGAAGCGGTGAGTAGGATGAGAGAGGGTTCTGGATGACTTTTTAAATTATCATTTCAGAAAAAAAAAATGTATGCAATGGAACTCTTGTGGGAGTGGTAAGTTATTTGTCAGGTTCTGAGTAGGTTAAATAGTGGGAGAATGAAGGAAGTTGTAGATGTTGCTCTTGTCTTTTCTTTGTGGAGGATCTAGGCTAAATTTAGTAAGAAGACAGTATTTCATACAATGTCAGATCAAAGGGGGAGTGGTTTGCCGACTTGTTTTTTATTTCTCTTTATATGCTCTTTGTTGTAGAGAAACATATGGACAAGGAAAGTAATGTGATGGGCAATTTACTATACAGAATGCATGAGCTGTTTTGGGTGCAGTACTTTAAGGGCTAAACAAGTGAAGAGTTACAGGAATATAATTGCATCTTTTTATGGAAATTTAAGTTTAGTGAAATAGGGGGTAAGTAGGCAGAAATGGTATAGGAGAAGCATGGAAGCATTTTGTATAAGAATAGATATAAAGAACGGAATTAATTTTAAAAGTATGGTATTAAAAAGGTAGGTGTTATAAAGAAAGTAATAGAATGGCATGACTTCATGTAGGGGTATGTTTAAAAAAATTACCTGTAAAAGGTAACATGAAATATAATGTTGGTTAAAAAGGTTATATAAATGAAAAGGTTATGGGGCTAAGAAACATGATGATTTTGTAGGGCAATAAACTGTTGGGAAAAGATTTATAAGGTATATACGTATGAGGAACTCAAAGAAGTGACATTAGAAATGATTGTTTATGGATGGGATTATGGAAATAATTGGATAAACTTTGAAAAGAAAATATATTTTTTCAGCCATTTTTTGTGGTTTGTGTAGGTACCAAGTTGTCCCATATGGTTAGTTTGCTTTTGATTTCTTGTACTTTATTACTTTTTTCTATTTTGTATACTGTGATTTGTTTTCTTTACACTGTGTTTTCCTTGTTTTCTGCTTTTAATTGTATATTAAAACTTGAAAAGAGACCACAGCTGTGACTCTTGTGAGTCAGACAGAAATTAGAATAGGTCAATTAAGGAGTCACACACAAGTTAAAACAGGTCAGTTAAGGTTAATCATCTGAGAACTGTGGGGGGGGGGGGTGGAGCTAGGAACTAAACCTTCTATTTAAGGGAAAAATAAAACATTTCAAAGCTTTACTGGAAAATTTCACCTAGACCTGCTGTGATGGAAAGGTTAGTTTGCTTTTGATTTCTTGTACTTCATTACTTTGTCTTTTTTCTATTTTGTAGACTTGGATTTGTTTTCTTTACACTGTGTTTTATTTGTATTCTGCTTTTAATTGCATATTAAAACTTGAAAAGAGACCACAGCTGTGTCTCTTGTGAGTCAGACAGATTTTTCCCACTCCCCCACCCTGTTACTGTTGTCTTCTTAAACAGCACTGTCTTTCTAGTTGCCTGTCCCTTATGTTAATTTGACCATACATCTCCTTCCCTCTCTCCTTTCACTGGCTGATGTAAGTAAGCACAAATTTATCATTTTGTGAAATCATTCACCTTCAACTATTTAATTTTATTGGCCACTGTACTGTATTCCATAGTACCAGAATACAAAACTGCCCACCCCCTTTCAATCTATCTTGCTCTGTTAAAAATACTGGCTCTCCACTTAGCTAAGACTTAAGTTACCCACTTTCATATCCAACTGCTTAGTGTACACTGCAGTGTTCAGGATAAACCTTTTTTTTTTCATCTGACTTTTAAAAATCTATTGCAAGACCACCAGTTATTTGAGAGCCCACATTCTGCCTCTCAGTAAGTCATTTTGGAATTATTGCTTCTGTTTTCTCCTGGTGAGGGAAGGAGTACATGGACATTATTTCCTGGAGACTGCTGATCACCAGAAAGCCAAGTAACTGCTTTATAGGTGAGAGCCTGGAATCTGTGCTTATATTCTGGTCATGGTGAGAGAAGGATCAGAGTGTATTGATTTGGAGAGTGAGTGTGCTGTGCTTAACATTCCTGATTGGTCTGGTTGCTATTCAAGGCATCTACAAAGGAAAGGCTACAAGCCAAGCCTACAGACCCTTGCATCATCTAGATCACCAAACAGGCTGTGGCCTGCTTCTCATCTGAGAATTGGTGCTTAACATTTTGTTTCTGGTGAGAGAAGAAGCAAAGGAGCATTGTATACCAACAGAGTGAGACTGTGGTGAGACCAGCATTAGTAGTAACCAGGTTGTAGCCATTCATGCAACTCCCCTCTTTTCATCATTCTTGACAAGCTAATTCTTCGTTTTCAGTAAGTACTGCTTGATTTGTTTCTAACTTCAGAATGTCTGCCTAAATACCTCATCCTTAAATTTTCAGGGTCTGTATATTAGTTTCCCCTCAAGTGTTTGGCAGTGCTCTGTATAGGCTCAGACACCTTGAGTGACAATTTTATTCTAAAAGCACAATTGAAATTTCTCCAATACCTAGTTGTACACAGGACAACTACTTTGCAGTGACAAGCACTGTCCCCATAGTTGCAAACTGGATACTCCTGAAAGTGATTGATATTCTTACTCCAACTGTCTAATCAATAAAAAAGCATCTGTTGCCATGGATATGAACTTTTGTACTGTCTCTGGTATTAGTGTAGTGGATATGGGCATCCTGAGGCAGTGTAGAAATTGCCTAATGTTTACTGGCAACCAGTTCATTCTCAAACAAACTGATATGATATGTGAGAGATGTATTTACACAAGGTCACTGGAGGCAAAGCTGTCACATAAAAGTACTCCTAATGTCAATAAGGTTGTCAGTAGTACACACACTGCACCCATCAAGCACAATTCAAAGCAGACATATCGACTCACATATGCTAATGCACTTAAATGTAAGCTTCCTAAACCACAAAGATCTAGACGAAGTACACATAATAAATACTCTCAGCAGCCCAAATGCACTCGTTCAAAACAACATCCACATCAACACATAGAGCTACATCTCATGCAGCCTGTACCTTTAAGACCATACGTCAAGCCACCACACAATGCAACATTATAATCATTGGAGATTCCATCGTGAGAAACACTGATGTCCCTCTCACCAGGCTGAGTAAGGAGAAATTCATGGTCAGTTGTTTATGGGCTAGGATCTGCCACATTACACAGGCACTCAGGTCACTGGACCACAGTTAACCAGTATGACTCAGTCATAGTCCATGTGGCAGTAAATGACCTGAGACATACCACCCTAGACTATATGAAGAAAGACATCATGGAGCTCTCGGAGTGTGTGTCTCAGGCTGGTATGAACCTAGAATTGAACAGCTTTTTACCTTCTCCAATGATGATGCCACAGTACGAACAAAAGATGATTAACTTTAATAATTGGCTTAGTTTCTGGTGTCATTCTAAGGGGGTGCAATATTTGTCCGCATGGAAGGAGATGGTCAACAGACCACGATGCTTTGCCAGGGATGGGTCTGCACCTCTCCCTTCTAGGCTTTCGAATATTAGCTAAAACATTGTCTTCCCCTATAGTGCTTAATGCTAGGACTCCAGACATAAAACCCCACTCCTTAGAAGCTGTCATTACCCTACAGAATGCGGACATCTGTGCGGTCACTGAGACATGGTTTAAAGCCATGGAGAGCATATCAGCAGTGCTAGGTTATAATGCCTTCCACATATTTAGGCCAGGTACTTCACAGGCAGGTAATAAAGATGGAGGTGTCTATTTATATCAAAGATAAATATACTTTAAGGCTGGTCAAACAGGACAATGCACTTGAATTGCTCCATGTTCAAATCACCATAGGCAAAATCCAATACCACTTCCTTGCAGGCTGTGTAGGTCCCCCTCTATGATCCAGGAAACCCATATCATGTATTTAAACTTATTAGAAACACTAAGCATCCGACCCCGTACCATACTCATGGGTGACTTTAACCCCACTATTAACTGGGAATCCTATACAACACCAAACCTACATGTGCAGAGATTTCTGGATTTTGTAAACACAAACTCCCTGGACCAGATAGTCAGTACACCAACCAGGGGTACAACCAGACTGGATGTGGTCCTCACTAATATGGGAGAGCGCTGCACACCCCCTACTGTAATGCCTTCCTTGGTAAGGTCAGACCACAAAATGGTCATCTTTGAAGTAAAAATAAAACCTGGACTCTCCCAGCTAAACCTGGAATATTCAAGAACTATTCTAAGGCTAATCTCCTACTGTTAAGTGAGAACCTGGCAAAATTTCAAGCCCCCATAAACCCTGACAACACTGCTGCCTATGCAGAACTGTTCACAGAAACCCGGTGCAAGCATGTTAATAGCTGCATAGAGTCAGCTGTACCCATCAGGAAGAAGTACAGAACTAACTCAAAAAACAAGCCACCCTGGTGGAATCACAGAATCAATAGGCTGTATAATAGGAGGAAGAAAATCATGGAAAGAATTAGGAGGTGCAGTACCCAGCAGGATAAAAGCACTCTCATCAAACTAAACAAACAACTCAGAGGACAAAGCCAAATATGAGGTAAGTATGGTTTCCCATGCCAAGGACAACCACAAAGCAGTTTTCAGCTGTGTCCATAGCCTCAAAGGCAATACACAATTGTGTGCAGAGCTCATTGTAAATGGAGCCACCTCTACTGAGACAGAAGACATAGCAAACCTCCTGGCTGATAAATTCAGCTCCAATGTTACCCCTCTCTCCCCCTCAACCTTCCCTTAGGAAATATCATCAAATATAACTCCTCCTACTATCACTAGGGGACAGGTCCTTAATGCTGTCTCTCTAAGACCATGGACACTGCATCAGTGGGCCCAGACAGCATGCCAGGATGCCTTCTAAATAGCATGATCTATCAGGGACTCTGGAATTACCGTGTAACTGTAGCCTCCAAATAGGTTCTGTGCCTCATGAAAAAGAAAAAGGCAACAGTCATCCCTCAGCACAAAGGTGGGCCATCTACAGACCCTGGAAACTACAGAGCCATAAGTCTCACTAGTCTTATATGTAAAGCCATGGAAAAAATTATCATGGAGATGATTGATAAAGATATAGTAAACCTACAGACACTGGACCCAATCCAGTTTGGTTTCGTCAAGGGCAGATCATGCCTACTCAACCTGGTGGACTTCTTTGAGAAGGTCACCAAAGCAATGGATGAGGGCAAAATTGTTTACACTGCCTACCATGACCTGGCCAAGGCATTTGACACAGTACCCCACTCAGGCATTGTTGACAAACTCAAGAAGTTAGGTACAAACCTGTATGTCACCAGGTGGATAGCCAACCAGAACCCAGGAAGTTAGAATTGAGGAGTCCACCTCTTTAAAGAGGCCAGTAACAAGTGGAGTCCCTCTGGGATCAGTCCTTGGACTGATCCTTTTTGACATTTACTTGTCAGAAGTCAAGGCCAATGTCAGTGGTCTCTGGCTGACAAAATGTGCAGGTGATTGCAAATTAGGAGCTGTCATTGAATCTCACACTGACACAAATGTTCTCCAGGAGGGGATGACACATACAAGCAACTGGTGTCAGAGCCATGGACTAAAACTACATGGCAAGAAATGCATAATAGTATCCTTTGGGAAGTCATCTGTCCCTGGTAACTATCATATTGACAACACACCCCTTACAGTTGACCCAGTAGTCAACGACTTAGGGACACACATAGATAGTAATCTAGCCTTTGACCATCACGTGTCTACAGTGGTAAGGAAATCATTCTATGTTGTGCAACGTATAAACAAAGTTATGGCATCTAAGTCCATGGAAGTCATTGTTCCATTGTATTCGGCATTCATCAGACCTATCAATGAGTACAGTGCCCCATTTGGTATGTACCTAACCAGGCATATCCAACAGTTGGAATGTCCACAGAGGTTCCTCATTAAAAGAATACAAGGCATAACCAGAATGTCCTATGCAGACCGCCTCAAGGCCCTCTCCATGTATTCTATCTCCCACAGACTTTTGAGGGGAGATCTTTGACTGGCATACAGGGCATTATCAGACCCCACACTGATGGACCTGCTGGGTCTATATTTTCCGAACGAAAACTGACATGAGTGAATACCAGTTGAGCGACACAAATTGAGTGAATGTCGCAAATATCGCAAAAGTGAATGGAGATCGCCGTAGGGAATTCTTTCCTTTACTTAAATGGAGTGCGATCTCGGAGTTGGTATATTTAAGTAGCGGGGGTGGTTGGGGGTGCAGGAGGGCTTTCCCCCCTACATAAAACAGTTTTTGAGAATTTTTGTCTGTTAGGTGTTTTATTTGTGTGTTTCGAAATTTACAACTTTCGCTCAATATGTGTCGCTCAACCGGTATTTGCTCATGTCAGTTTTCGTCCGACTAATTTAGACCCCGGACCTGCTGCATATCCGCAAAACAAACAGCACCAGAATTAACCATTATAAAGACTTAAATCTTGCCTGTGATGTAAATAGGACCTGCTGGAGAGAGAGGTATGTATCCCAGAGACTACCCCATCTTTGGAACAAGCACCCCATCCATGTGAAGCAGAGTTCCTCCCTAACCCAATTCAAGTGCAACTTGGACAATTGGATGGGAAACCAGAAATGTATCCCTGGTTTTGGCACCTATGTCTGTAATGGACACAGGTAACCTGTAAATTGTTTATCTCCCAGGCCCATACACTTATCAAGGGGATCAAAACTTTGCCAGAGATTTGGGATGCATGGCTAGGCTTAAAAAGGCTCTTGTGATCATTAGCCTAGTAAACACCTATGAATCTATGGTGTTTAAGGGATGTGTTAAAAAAAATTACATTTTTTATGGCAGAATGGATGGGGGTTAAAATAATATGTGCATGTCACTTTTTATGTGCTTGTGTTCTTTTAAAATAATTCTGACTTTTAAATTGTTTCTCTTCTGAAATATTGTATAAAACATTTCTTGTAAATATGTCTGTGTGTGTGTGTGTATATATATATATATATATATATATATATATATATATATATGTGTGTGTGTGTGTGTGTGTGTGGATGTATTCATGTACATCTGTCATCAACATGCTAAAAATAGATGTCTTCATGACGAAACGATGTATGTCGATAAGCAACTATGCATCATGCACCTAGAAGCAGCCTCTGTGCATGGACTACTATATCTGTTTTTCTTGCATCTATTTTTTCATCTGCTTTTGTTGGCTAATCACTTGTGAGATAAACTTTCATTGTCAGTTCCAGTACTTGTCAGATACTTTCATACTGTAGTGTTTGCGCAATCTCCAGTGCAACAGTCTTGCAATATTTTATTTATTTTACATTTGCTTACTGGGAAAGTGTGACTGGACATAAGTCTTTTTTCAGCAGATGCCTGGAGAGAAACGTTCCACATACAACACAGTTTAATAAAGTACAAATTCAAGATTACAGAAGCATAGTGCTGTACATTATATATCAAATAAAGCTAGGATAATAATAATACTTTAAACTGTACAGCAACTAAAAGTAGGTTGGGGAAAAAGTACATTATACAGGTACAAGGATGAAACATCAGACTGTACGATCAAAACAACATTCAGTATGATATAGTCATATAATAATGTAAAGTGTGCACTTGGAAGGAGGAGTAACTGTTGGGAGGAAGAGAGAAGTATGAGGAATAAGACCAGCAAGATAACGTGAGGTCAGCTGTAAAAATAAGGGTGGAGTGTTTACTCTGGGTGATCAAGAAGGAAAAGGAGTTAGACTAACCTAGGGAGTCAAAGTTACAAATCCAATTAGCTTGTAGGTGTGTTTTTAGAGATTTCTTAAACTGAGCTAGGGACATTGCAGCTTATATATTAGTGGGCAGTGTGTTCCATTTTTTAGCTGTAACATTAGAATGGAGGAGGCTCCTGCAGAGTTGTTGGCTTTAGTGACTTGAAGGAGAGGTTTATTGCCGGAGCGAAGGATCCTAGTACTGAAGTACCAATGTATTGATTTTGTAATGCAGGGTTTTTCTCAGGATAGTAAAGAATCATATGGGTAAGTATATGCTGGTTGTAAAGGAGAAGATGGGGAAGTTCAAGCCAGTTAAGTTTAAGAGCTGAGCAGTGGTGTGTTTGATATGGACTGTTGGTGATGAACTTTGCAATTTTGTTATAGCAGGCATCATGTTTAGTTGTATCCTATTTTCTAAGATTGGTGAGTAGAGGGGAGGCATATAGAAGTGTAGAGATCAGCTGCATCTGTGCAGTTTTAACCCTAGTGTTGTTTGTCAGGAATTCTTTATTTCTATATAATTCCCCCCAATTTTTTATGTACTTTCTTTATGAAGAGAGAAATGTGTCAAATTTCATGTTACAGTCTATCTCAACTCTTAGAAGTTTGGTGTGAGTGACAGGAAAGATAGTTGTTTTATTGTTAGAAGTGATAGTAAATGAGGGTATGGGGGTGGAGCGATTAGTAGGCTGGAATATGAGAAGTTTGGTTTTATTGGGGTTTAGTATTAGTTGTGAGTTGGTAAGCCATTCTTCTACAGACAGGAAAGTGGCCTCTGTAATTGCACTTCGTAGGGGGAAGGAGAGGAACAGATTAGTGTTGTGTCATCAGCGTATTGGATGACTGTGGCATGTAGAAAAGAGGTGTGGAGGTTGTTAGTGAAGATAGAGAAAAGTAAAGGACCAAGGATGGAGCCTTGGGGATCACCCAGTGTGACTGGTAATAAAGGACAGAGTTCTTGCTTCCACTGTACTGTTTGCTGTCTACCTGTTAAATAACTTCGAAACCAAATAAGCATAGGTTTGCAAAAATTCAGTTCTGAGAGGGATGTAATGAGTTTGTTGTGATTAACCATGTGTAATGCCTTGGAGAGGTCAAGAAAGATAGCAGATACATAGTTGCCATTATTTCTTTGGTTGTTTACTATATGAGTGAATGGCATAAGGACTGTTGTGCTGTGATAGGGCCTGAAGCCATGTTGAGTGTTTGTGAGACGGTTGTGGGTGTTGAGGTAATCCACGATTTGTATGTGCATGCACCTCTCCAGTATTTTGTACAGAGGTGGTAGTATTGCTGTGGGCATATAGTTGGTTGACTCTCTTGAGTTAACCCCCTTTGTGGAGTGAGAATTTTTCCAGGTCTAAAGGACTAGATTTTCAGATATAGAATGGTTAGTAAGAATTGATACAGGGTATGCAGTGGCATCAGCAGCTATTGCCAAAAATTTAGCTGGCAGTTTATCTGCAACTAAGGTGGTAGGTTTCAGTTTCTTAAGTTTCTTAATTGTATCAGTAGAGACTGGGTGGAAGGTAAAGCTGTTGTTATTAGTATGGTGGTTGTGTGGTTGGTTGGAGGATGGACAGCTTTGAGAGTTGGCTAGTGCAAGAATAGATTCACTGAAGAATTTGTTGAAATGTGTGGTGACACTGAGCAAGATATCAGTAAAGATTAGAGGGGGGGGTACCTGATTTTCCAGAAAGGAGAATGTTGTTAATGGTTGTCCAGAATTTTTGGGGGTTATTTTGATATTTAGTTTGTATATTATAGTAGTAGTTGATTTTGTCTATTTTGAGACATTCCTTTGCCTTGTTATGGAATTCAAGATATACCTGTTTGCCTGTATGGGATCGAGTTTTGTACCAGTGGGCCCCGGCTTTCTCACTAGATTTGAGCAGAGATCTTGTCTCCTTGCTCATCCGTAGTTGGTCTCTGATAGTTCTGGGAGGGGCCTGGGAGTCTAAGATACCTAAGAAGGTAGAACTGAAGTACTGAACAGTTTCATCAAGGTTGACGTTCTTGAGAGGAGTCCAGTTACATCCTTTTAGTGCATTAATAAAGGTAGATGGATTGAATTTTTTCTTGTTTCTTATCTGGCAATTGGTGGGCTTTTCCTGATATGGACAATGTCTTGTCACAAACGTAGGTAAGTAGTCACTCAGGCTGTCAGGGAGGCATCCTGATTGACAGATAAGGGTTGGCCTGTTAGTCAGAATGAAGTCAAACATTGACTGTCTCGTGGTGGATTTGTCAATTCTAGTGGGAGACTGGATGAGTTGAGAAAATCCATGAAGGTTGGTGACTTTGGTGGGAGAACTGGAGTTACACATTTACCAGTTAATGTTGAAGTTCCCCAAGATTATGGTTTCACATTGGAGAAACTCGATGACCCAGCTAAGTAGGGTCTCCACTGTGAGTATGTTGTTGCTGGGTGGTATGTAGCAGCCGATTATACTGACAATTTTTCAAGGATTAATTTTTAGTTTTGCAAGTATAATTTCTGCCTTGCCTAAGGTAGATGTGTATATCCAAGGTTTCTACATTTAGTTGATTTTTATATAGTGTATCTATACCACCTCCTTGTTTGGATGTACGATCATTACGTAGGATATTGTAGCCTGGTGCTAGAATTTCATTATTGGAAATGTCAGGTTTAAATCAAGTTTCAGTTAATAATACAAAGTCAGGTGAATATAAGGAAAGATTAGCGTGAAGGTCATGGATTTTTGGCTAATACTTCTGACATTCATATTAAGTATGAGCAGGTCATTAGCTTTTCTAAGAAGTTGGAATGTGTTATGAAATGGTTTACAGTTAGTTAAGTGGATATTGGTATCAGATGTGCCAGGATAAGGATGTATGTCTCCACTAAGAAATAGTCTGGTTGCAATGTCTACTTGGTTCTTATGAGGTAAGTTATGTACTTGTCATATTTTGTGGATAGTTTATTTGTATGGTTGGAGGATAGTTTTATAGTATGATGGCAGAACTTTGTGTAGGATAATTGGGGTGATGGAGGGGGTGAGAGGTGCTGATAATGACTTGAGTGGTAGAAGTGGCATGATAGGGAAGTATGACAGGTGGATAGTTATGAAGTAAGGTGTGCTAGTATGAGGATTGTTAGTAATATTGATTGTGTAGAAATATTTAGGTGGAGCATGTTAAGTAAAGAAGTAGGTATATCTGTAGTATGAACTATTTGTAATCTTATTTAGTCCTTGGTATGGGTGTAGTGTTAGCAAATAGTGGTTGTAATGGCATAAATTGATAGTGTGGAAGGAGGGAGGGTTGAGGTGATTACAAGCAGGGCTAGTATAGGAGTGGTGAAGTGATGTAGTGACAGTGGTGTAATGTGATTGGTTGAAGTGGGGTTAGGGGAGTGGCTTATAGTGTATAAGTCTGAGGAAAGTGGGGGTGGGTGGAAATGGGGGTAGCGTAGGGGAGTGGAGAGAGTGCGAGCAAAGTGAGAGCGAACAGAGCGAGAAGAACCACAAGGCAGACCGGGCCAAGAGGAGGGAAAAATAAAACAAATAGCTGCAGTGCAGCACTCTGGTCAGTATTAGAAGCTAGTAAGAAAGTCCATTCTTTTTATAGGTTGGAACAGTAGTGGTTATTACTATGTAACAGCGATTTTGTACTGGTTTATTACTTTGTTGATGATGCTGATTACTATATGGGAACCAGGGGGACTGGAAACATAGGACTACAGCATCCGACTGTGTGCACACCACTAACTTGCAATGAAGTGAAGGTTACTGAAGGTAGGCATATAAAAAGGCCAGTAATTTAGCCGAGACATACACTGCACTCTGATTACTTCACTGTTTGTTTTTGTTAGGTAGTATGGACTTGTGTGATGCACACTGTTCAATCTAAATGGAACTGAAAAGGAAGAGAAAGATTAAATTACCAGATGTTAAGAGATGAGTACAAGAGAGATTAATAAAGCTACATACTGTAGGTGTGTATAGTAGAAGAGTATAAGGAATAGTAAAATATGATAGCTGAAGTAAATGCCAGTAAATCCGCTAATTCAAATCACAGTGCCTGGATAGTAAACCAAAGAGTAACAGTGGTACATGCACTTTCAGAAAACTAATCAGCATCTGTCTTAGTTCAAGTCTCATTCTTTAGGCAGTAAGCTAAGAAAAAAGCAGTGTTATATGCACTTTCAAACAAATGAA
Source organism: Protopterus annectens (assembly GCF_019279795.1). Taxonomy (NCBI): domain Eukaryota; kingdom Metazoa; phylum Chordata; order Ceratodontiformes; family Protopteridae; genus Protopterus; species Protopterus annectens. The sequence continues at coordinate 905,610,735 of NC_056745.1, forward strand.
ACAGCACATCAGTCTTAGAAGCTGGTCTTTCAGCTGTGCTAGTTGAAATTAGCGTTAGCGATCCACTTGTAGGGCAGTTATTGACTAGGCTAAGCAGATATATATTAGCAGCGAGCCCAAGAAATAGTATTCTAATAGCTATGTTAGTATAAGAAATGGCTCCTGCGCATTTGATGTCTTGTCCTGATTATGAGCTAGGCTACAGCAACATTCACAGTACAAGCAACCAAAGTTGGATATGTGTACGGGTCAGCAAGCAGTAAATTACATTAATGACTTTGCCTGTACTGGAAAGGAGATTACAGCCTTTAACTAGTCTAGGGCTAACACTTGTCCAGCCGATACCTTAGTCGTATGCAAGTATCATAAACGGCCTATGTCCGTATACAAATCTAAAACATCCATTACAGTAGTGCATTACATTAATTTGCCTGTCAGTATACAGCCACAGCCATGAGGGTATCACAGCCAGCAGTAAGATTTGTAACCATTTCCAGTTTTGTTACAGAACCTGCACTTATCTGTTTCTTCCACTTTTTCTATTGACTTTGTAAACCAACATGCAGGTAGCCTTATTCCTGTGTCAAGTCATCGTCATCATGTGGTTGCTATAGAATTTCTATATATTTGTCAGTATATTTACAGACTTTGCAGTTTTGCTTCCTTTCCTTTTGGTTCTTTATATTTTGTTTGGCACATTCAGTTGCTCTCTGATTCATGACTGCTTCTGGTTTGATTTCCATTTCCACTCCACTCTAACGTGCTTCTGCTAAACTATGCAAGGCTGTCATCTTAGTTCTAAACCATGAAGAGAAATCTGTTACTATGTTGGTCATCTAATAACTTCATAAAGTATGCGTGCAGTCCCCCAATTGCAGAGCTATATGTGTATTCAGTTTTAAGGAGCCCCATACCTCGTTTAGAGTGAGGGATGTATAATCTTGGATGCACTGTGTTTTCTATATATCATTTGATAAACATTGGCATTTTCCTTGTTTTCTTGTACAACTGATTCAGTGCTTTTTGTTATTGGTCAGTCACAGCAAAGCTGTAAATAGGTACACAAAGAACAAATTGATTTAATAGCTTGGACTTTATTCCTGGGTGTCAAGGCAGTGTTTAATATTAGCTATAGTTTTCTAAAGTTCTGTACTAAGTTTTGGTCTCATTTGCTCAGGTTTCATAGCTGACCCTTCATCTATTCCTAAATATTTATACCTTCCCTCTTGCTCAAATTTCTTTATATCACATTCCTATCTCAGGATGATGTTTTCATGGTGCCTTCCAATGTAAGCATACCCACAATGAGTAGTGTAAGAAGATAAGACTGTATTTTGCCTGTTGCTATTCATAAGGAGGACTTTATCCGCACAACACAGTGCATCTCTTTAGGGGTACCAGCCCCTTTACAAACAGTACCACAGAAAATGTTGAACAGAAAGTTTAAATTACTATAACTCAGTAGTATTCTATTAACTATTACTAAATGTGAGACAGTAAACTATAAGTGTCACCATCACTGTTCACTTTATTAACTATTAGCTGGTGAACATAAAGGCTCTGATTTGTTAGTTATAGTTCAGCCCAGCATTCTTAGCTGACACACACAAACCTGTCACAATGCTCAAACTGTAAAGGGTTTTGGTAAAAAAGACAACTTTGCCCTACATGGGGGAGGCAGCCCCTTTGCTGGAAGTGGGCATTACTAAGAATAAGCAACTGAAATGTAATAAGAATTTTCTTCTTGCCATTTCTTTGGCTTTAGTATTATAATGGCATGATACCACATGCATTGTTTATTGACCTACAGGCTAAATCTGCATAGTTGCCAATCAGCCATTGTCAGTCATTTGAAGACACTCCCACACCTGCATGAAAAATATTATGCGGTGCTTAAAATAAGTTATGCTGTTGACTTAACCCTTATGACATAGGCTTGACAAAGGAGATTCATTAGTTTTCATTGCTGTTTATCAATACTTACTGTTTCATATCATTTGACTAAGTTGCTGACATAAAACATTTAAAACAATATCTTAAAACTTTAAACACTAAAGCGAAAACCACTGTCCAAAGAGTTAATTGTTAAAAAAAAATCTTAATATGAAGAACAGAGATAAGTTACAATACTGCATAGACAAATTTGTAAATGTCTCTTTTGCCTGGTGAAGTGTTGCTTTTATCCATGTAACTACAAATTAACCAAAGTATCAAAACTACATGCAGTTGTCATTTGCCTAACTTGATCTTTAAAGTAATAAGGCAGATGAATGAACAATGACGTCAGCTTTTACAGCATGCAAGAGTATGGGTTTGCGGGGGTCTGATTTTTAAGGATTGCGGTTTTGAACACTTGTAAAAGGTCTAGTTTTGCACCATTTTGCATTAAGGAAAATGTCAGTGGACTATTTGCATATTTTGCAAACTTGCAGTAATCACTGATCAGAGTAATTCCATTAAATTTAAAGAGAGAGTGACTGCATTCATAGATCATCCAACAAAACAAATGTGTTCAGCAGTATCACTGCAAATAAATGGAAGAAAAACTTTACTTATGATGTCTAGGAAATGTTAAGCAAGCAGTAATGCACAACAGGGTGTGTGTTAATGTGTAACTTAAGATATCTAGAAGAGTTTTCCAATATTTCTTAATTAACTTGTTTGCTAATATATATTTTGTAGCCAAACATTTGTATTCATTCCATGCAATTTTAGATCTATCTAGCCAGATGTTCATCGTGTTACACTGTTGCAGTCATTACACTTGGGTTATCCTGCCGTCAGGCGGTCCAGCAGACTATCAGAGTTCCAAAGTCTTGGTCCGGCGTCGGTTGCTGTCGCTTCTTCCCTGATGTCAGTGCGCCAGGGGTATATAAGATGCATCCGATGCCATTTTCTTCAGTCTTTCTTGCCGCGCGGTGCCCGAAGCAGAAGCAGTTCACAAGTGCCGGTCGGCCGACTCCTGAGATTTTCGAAGTCGAATTTCAGATCCAAAGCCTTTAATAAAGCTAAGTACCCCATTTGGGAAACTTTTTTCTTGCCTCAGACCGATGTCAGAAAAAGTTAATAATTGTATTTCTTGTGGGAAGCAAATACCTCATAAGGACTTCCACTCTTACTGTATTCCATGCCTAGGCCCTGATTACGACATCACTAGTTGCCGGTTTTGTGCTAGATTTAACAAACGCACTATAAAAAGATGTTTTGATTTTGCTTTGCACTACTTTGGCCAAAGGTTCAATTATACTATGCCGTCGGATCAACCGACGACCTCAATACCGAAAAAACGCAAAGACAAGGATAAAGGCAGGCATCCGAGGTCCAAAACCGACGACGAAACCTCTTCTAGACCAGTCGCTGGTTCGCCGGTTCTCAGTGAGGCGCTTTCGCAGCCCCTGACACCCACTACCTCAGAGCCACAGGCCGCTTTTGACTACCACGTGAAGACATCTAGGCCTCTGGAAACTCAAGGTATTGGGCCTACGGAAACTAATCCCTCAGATGGGTTCGGAGCCGCTGAGCAGGCATCGGCTTCTGAGGGTGTTTTCAGACCTTCACAACTTACCATTAAAACAACAGCCAAGACAAAGGTACCATTAAAGACAAAGAAACAAGTACAGCATTCTCCTGGACAGTCCTCCATGCCTAAGAAACAGATGCTTAAAATGGCCGAAGACCTCATTACTCTAATCAGGGGTTCCCATCCCCCTCCTGAGAAAAGGCCTAGGCAGGATACAGACTATGATTCCTCTGATCAGGTTTCCATTTCCTCTGATTCCTCTTCAGACCAGGGATACTCTCTACCCCCCTATGCGGACTATGATGCTGAAGAATCTATTCCTTCAGCCTCTCCTCCTGAGGATTATTCTTTTGGGGAAACTTTACATACCATGAGGGAGCATTTCCATTGGGAAAGTTAGGATTACTCAGAATCCAAGAAAAGGCTCAGGGATTTCCTTTTATTGCCTCAGCACAGGCCCCTGGCTATTCCGCCTGTGCTAGATATTGAGGATGATGTCTTCTCTGAATCCAGCTCATCTCCTGATTCTTTGCCCCCTGCTCCAGCCAAGCCAGATAGGTATTATAGAGTCCCTGACTCTCACAAGTTTCTTTACAAAAACCCTTCTGCTGATCCAGAAACTATTTCCCAGTGTCCAAAAGGGGTTAAGGCTTCCATTGCAAAAAATCCAGTTCCCTCTGACAGAGATTCCAGAGCTTTGGATAGATGGGGGAAGAAAGTATACACTTCCGCAACTTTAGCAGTAAGAGCTTTAAATTGCCAGTTTCACATGCTTAAGTACCAACAATATTTAATGGCTCAGTTAAAACAGAAAATGCTTGCAAGCTCAGAAGCTCCTGATTGCAAAGAAATGCAGGATTTATTGCATGCAGTTGAACAGGTGGGAAAACATACTCTGCAATGTGGTTTTGATTATTTCGAGGCCTCTTGTAGAGCCACAGTTACAGGTTCTGTGATTCGAAGACATGCTTGGTTAAAAGAACAGAGTTTACCTGATCATGTTAAGGCAAAATTATTGGATGCTCCTTTACAGCATGATACCTTGTTTGGTGTTAAGGCAGAAGAGGTGTTAAAGAAAATGGAGGATAAAGCTAAATCTATGCAAACAGTCAAGGATTTCTTACAGGTACAGCCACCTCGGTTTAGCAGAAATTGGCCAACAAAGAATTGGTCCTTTTCCAGTGTCAGACAGGCCACAGAGAGGTAGATACAGATGCCCAAGAGGCAGATCTCAACCCCAAGGCTCAAACAGACAATGACAGTGGGGCACCTCAACCCCAAAAGGAGGTGAGGACAAGTCTCAACTTTACAGGAAACAGTCACAATGACTTTCCCCTTCGTACGCCAAGCAGGTCCCTTTTGGAAGCCCCCTTAGGGGGAAAACTAGCACTTTTTTCTCAAAACTGGCAAACAATCACCCAAGACAAATGGGTTCTGAATGTTGTGTCTCAAGGTTACAGATTCCACTTTCATACTTTACCAAGACTAAAAGGAATGCCAGACCTGCCACATAATCAATGGGCAGAGGCACAAAAACAAATTTCAGCCCTCATGGACATGAGAGCTATTCAAAAAGTACCACAACAGGAACAAGGACAAGGATTTTACTCAAGACTCTTCCTGGTACCCAGAAAGGACAAGGCCAGGAGACCCATACTAGACCTTTCAATTCTGAATACTTACCTGGATATTCCGAAATTCAAAATGTTGACATTACAGCAGCTTCTACCCATGCTGGGCAAGAAGGCTTGGCTTATTACTCTGGACCTCAAAGAGGCATACCTGCATGTCGCTATCAGACAAAATTGCAGAAGATACCTGATATTCAAAGCTGGTACAATGCACTACCAATTCTCTGCACTGTCCTTTGGCTTATCTACTGCGCCCAGGGTCTTCACAAAGGGCCTGGCACCAGTAATTGCATTTTGCAGACAAAAAGGAATTCAAATATACCCATACCTGGATGACTGCCTTATTCAAGCAGAAACAAAGGACATTCTTCTACAGCATCTGGCGTTTGTAAAAAGGTTGCTAATTTCTCTAGGGTACACAGTAAATGAAAAGAAGTCAAAACTAGTGCCCTCGCAACAGATTATATTCCTGGGTGCCAGCTTAAATACAACGGCCCAGATGGCTTACCTCATGCCAGACAAACAAGTTCAATTAACTCAATATTTTCAGTTACTGGCAAAAAAGTCCCATCTCCCTGCAAGAAAAATTCTGCAGGCCCTGGGATTCATGGCATCCTGCATATTACTAATACCATATGCCAGACTGCATATGAGGAAATTACAATGGTACCTAAAAAGTGTTTGGACTCAACACTCTCACAGTTTAGAAGCAGTAATACCAATGATTCCTTGCCTACAATAGGAGTTTCGATGGTGGGCACAGGCATGTCACCTAAACAAGGGTCAGCCTTTTACCCAACCCACAGCCAGGCAAACTCTAACAACAGATGCTTCGGATTACGCCTGGGGAGCACACATGGCAGGAAAATGCATTCAGGGCAAGTGGACCACAGACCAGATGCATCTTCACATCAATCAAAAAGAGATGTTGGCTGTTCAAAATGCCCTAACAGCTTTCAAGAACCTTCTACATCCAGGAGAATTATTACTAAAGACAGACAACACCACAGTAATGTGGTACATAAACAAGCAAGGGGGCACTCATTCTTATCCCCTATGCAGGCAAGCCATGACCTTGTGGAACACAGCTCTAACGTATCAAGTTCACCTGTAAGTACAATTCCTGCCAGGAAAGAAAAATACTCTGGCAGACGATCTAAGCAGAAATATCATGGACCCTCACGAATGGAAATTGAATCCACAAATCTTCAGCATGGTAACGCAAAAATGGGGATGCCCAGACATAGATCTCTTTGCCTCCCCACTGAATTGCCAACTACAAAAATTCTGCACAAGGACTTATCACAAACAAGCATGGAAAGTGGATGCTCTTTTGTTCAGCTGGAAAAACCTAAAAGTTTATGCCTTCCCACCACTGCCTCTCCTTTCAAAGGTACTCCTAAAAGCCAGACAAGAAAAACCACAGATGATCCTGATTGCTCCAGACTGGCCACGCCAGCACTGGTACCCGATCTTAAGGAACTTGGCTCAAGGCCCACCATGGATTTTGCCTCAAATTCCATACCTTCTGACTCAACAAAACAATCAGATCCTGCACGGTCAGATCAAAACACTAAACCTGGCTGCATGGCAGATACATTAGTCAAACAGGCAACACCTCTCTCTAAAGCTGTTATGGATGTAATTTTGGAGGCCAGGAGGCCTAGCACCAGGAAAGCTTACTCAGAAAAATGGAAGAGATTCTGCCCCTGGAACCAGGCTCAAAGCCTTGACCCTCTTGTTCCAAACATTCCTCAGATTTTACAATACTTAACTGAGATGCTGGACAGAGGCCTATCCTTCTCATCAATTAAGATCCACGTCTCTGCCATCTCAGCACATTACAACACAAATCCTCCTTTATTCTCTCATCCCTTGCTAAAGCAGTACCTCAGAGGGGCTAAAAACATAAGACCGCCCCGGAGAACACCAGCACCAACTTGGGACCTCAATTTTGTTTTGGAAAAACTGACCCTACCACCTTTTGAGCCAGCCAATACAGCCAATCTAAAATTTTTATCATGGAAAACAGCTCTGCTCATGGCAGTAACTTCAACACGAAGAGTCTCAAAGCTACAGGCATTAATGGCAGTGGAACCTTTTATAATTTTTCATCAGGACATGGTATCTTTAAGGACAAACCCTACCTTTATGCCAAAGGTGGTAACTAGTGTGGCTCTTAACCAAACCATCCATTTGCCAACTTTTTATCCAAACCCCCAGAATAAAGGGGAGAAACTTCTGCATTCTTTGGACATACACAGGCAGCTATGCTTCTGCTTGGACAAAACAAAAGCTTTCAGGAAAACTGAGCAACTGTTTGTAGCATATGCTGCAGGATCACAGGGCAAGGCCATCTCAAAGCAGACTATATCAAAATGGATAGGACACTGTATTCGGTACTGCTACACACAGCATGGAAAATCAGTCCCAAATAACATTAGGCCACATTCCACCAGGGCAACAGCCACTTCAACAGCCTTTCTCAGAGGAGTACCTACCAAGGAAATTTTGGAGGCTGCAACTTGGAGTTCAGTGCACACCTTTACCAAGCATTACCACCTGCCTCTTTACTCTAAATCCAGAGCAGGATTTGCCACTGCAGTTCTGGAGGCCCTCATAGCCAATCCTAACTCTTTGTAGACCAGCCACCCAACGTTAGCTTTGGGATTCTACCCAAGTGTAATGACTGCAGCAGTGTAACACGATGAACATAGTACAGTTTTGTACCTACCATAAATGTAGATGTTCGAGTGTTCACACTGCTGCAGTCCAGGTTACCCTCCCTCCATCCCCTCTGAACTAACTGTACTTATCTATACCTTTCTATCCTATACAACCTTTGTGGTGTATTTGCTTGTAACTGAAGGTATTGTTTTTATTTTATATGTATATTTTTGATTAGCAATATGTATTGCCTACCTACTTGGGGGCACCTGACATCTGGGGCAAGAAAAACTGAAGAAAATGGCGTTGGATGCATCTTATATACCCCTGGCACACTGACGTCAGGGAAGAAGCGACAGCAACCGACGCCGGACCAAGACTTTGGAACTCTGGCTGACTGCGGGACCGCCTGACGGCAGGATAACCCATGTGTAATGACTGCAGCAGTGTGAACACTCGAACATCTACATTTATGGTAGGTACAAAACTGTACTTTTTGAGCTATGTATGATTTCAACATGGCACATAATGTTATTGTGATGTGTTTATGTTTATATGTGAAATTTATGGGAAATGCATGCAAATTGCAATTTCCCATGACAAAGTGGATTTTGTGTACCCCTTTTTTCTAATTTAGATCCTAGCGAGCACCATAGTTTATATACATTTTTACAGCTCCAGAAAATTTGTGGCAAATGTGGGGCAGAATGGTGAATAGGTAGGTTTAAGTTTATTAAAAAAAAAAAGTATGGTAGGCATTGTTGGTAATCATAATTTGGGTATATATTAATTTTCTGAAGGGTGTTAGTTTCGTGGTTAGTTCAGTTGCGGCAGCTTTTTGATTGAGGGTAATCTTGTTACTCTTTTCCTCCCAATATTTTGAATATAAGAGCAAATCTTGGTATTTTATTTTGTTATTAATCTATAGGTGTTCAATAGCATTTTCGATCTTAGAAGTAGTAAGTTTATAATTTGTATAAATGCATTCTTTGATTATCAGTTTTGACATTTGCTGCAATTATGTTGACTAGATATAATATTTGCTTAATTATAATGTTATAACTTTTGCTTACTTCTAATCTTTGTCTTATGCTTTCGATCGATAGGTTTTTAATTTGATAAAAATCCCAAACAGTGCATTTTTTAATTAAAAGATATTGTTCTAGGTTTAACATAGTATTATTTAGTCTGATATTTGGATTTAGGTGGATTGGTTGTCCCAGTATTAGGGTATCATTTATATTAAAGAAGGTTATCATTTTCTGGAATAATAAGCTTTTCTTTGTGATTATAGGGTGAATTTTAAAAGCCCTTAGTGTCTCAGTATTTAAAAAAGGAATGGGTTTAGGATCTAAGTTTGTAGGGATTAGGTGTTGATACTATAGATTTATCCTAAGTGGGTACCATATTTTGTTTGATGATTCATAGTTTATTTGCATGATTTGACTAGCATTGATAATATCGTAATGTGTTTGAAAATCAGGTAATCCTAGACCTCCTTTTTCCTTGGGTAATATTAATCTGGAATAACTAATTCTAATACGTTTAGGATGCCATTTAAATTTACCTAGAGTTGTTTTTAATTTGGTGAAAAAAAACTATTTGGTATGCATTGGTTGACAGCATTAAAATGAAATACTTTTGGGAGAGTGTTCATTTTTATAATTGCAGTTTTAGATAGAGGAAATAAATTGATATTTCCATCTTTTTATGTCTTCCATGATATTTGTCCATGTTTTGTACAGGTTATTTTTAAACAAATCTGAATGGGGATGAGCAAACATAATGCCTAAATATTTGAGAGAGTAGTTAACTTTGATTTTTGTTTCAGGAAAATAGAATTCCTTGTGTCCTAAGGGGTTAAGAGGGAATATAACTGATTTATATGGATTAATGGCATAGTTAGATATTTCAGAGAACTTTTCAATGGAATTTAGAATCTTTTTTAAGTCAGTATTTAGGAGTTCAAAATAAATGTTCAGGTCATCAGCAAAAGCAATGTATTTTATTTGGACTTTAGAGATATGCATGAAATGATGATACGTTCTTTGGCTTATTTTAAGGAGGAGAGTTTCAATATAGATATTGAACAGGTATGGTGACAGCGGACATCCTTGTCTTATGTCATTAACAATTTGGATAGGTTTTGATTGCTTTTTATTTATAGAGAGTGTTGTAATAGCTCTGTTATATAAGGCCTTCACCATAATTATGTATTCATCAGGAATATTGAATTGTTTCAAAATCCTAAATAGAAAGTCTAGGTTCACTCTGCTAAAGGCTTTGGATACGTCTACTGATAGTGCATATCTGGGGCATTCATCCTTTACCATGAGACTGATTATTGCGTCTATGGTAAGTGTGTTATCCCAGACTTGTCTATTATTCATAAAGCCCAATTACTCAGAAGATACAATATACAGCAACACATTTTTGATTCTGTAAGCTAAAACTGTTGATAGTATTTTTATATCGATATTTATAAGAGCTATTGGTCTGTAATTACATGGATTTACAGCATCTGAACTGGGTTTTGGTATAAGGATAGTTTTTGAATTGTTTATGTACAAGTCAGTGGTGCCAAACTTTATTATGTAATTGTAAACTTTCAACAAGATTGGTGCTATTATCTGCTTTAATGGCTTATAAAATTCCACCACATACCCATCTGGCCCTGGTGCTTTACCTGGTTTTTGCTTGTCTATAGCTACTAAAATTTCCTCCATGATTATTGGGGCTTTCAGATTATTTGTGTTTCATTTAGTACTGGAAATTGAAGTTCCTCTATAAATTGATAGAAAAGTAACTCACTGGTTTGGTCATGTGGACCATATAATCTGTGATAGATCTCTTCAAACGCCTGGATAATATCATTGTCCGAATATAGGGTATTATTAGTATAATTTATTTGCTTTATTTTGGAAGGGGTTTTTTTTATATGTAGGATTCTTGCCAACACTTTTGGGGAAGTTTGGGCCCATTCCGCGTATTTGTGGAGAAGTTTAAGTTCAATAAAAGAATATTGTTGTGTTTGAATTTCGTGTAGTTGTCCCTGAAGGTCAACCATTTGATTTTCAAGTTCTGGTGAGTGCTTAATTTGCAGTTCTAGCTCTATAGTTTTTAGTTTAGATTCTATGTTTGAAACTTTATCCCTATTTAGCTTAAAGAGAGGCTTTTTGGATTAAAATTCCCCTGATTATAGCTTTTGTTGCTTCCCATTGAATGCCGTATGGTGTTTTGGTTGTCTCCATATTATTGTTTGTTTGGGTAAGGATGTCAGTAACTTCCTGAAAAACTTCTTTTTTCTTTATTAAGTTAGTTTAAGGTCCAATTAGCTGATATTTGGAGCTGCTGTTTAGATTTCACCTCCTTTGCGTGATCTGATATAGTTCTGGGGTCACTGTTATAAGTAACTACATTATTTAAAAAGATTTCAGATATTAGGAAGATATCTATCCTGGACCATGATTTGTGGTAAGATGAAAAATATGCAAATTTACTGGTTGAAACATCGTTTCTATAGTTTTGAAAGGGGTCAAACAGGTTAAAGTCCTCTATTAATTCACTATTAATGTGGTAAGATGTATCGGTTGCTTGTTTTCCTTATTTGTTCTGTCTATTTCTGGGTTATTTTTTTTTAGTTTTAAGTTGGTTGTGATACAGTATAATCTAGTGGATAGCTGAGTGTGAGATAGTCTGTCAGACAGCTAGCTCGTTAAGCAAATGTCTGTGATTTGAAGAGCCATGCACAATGTCAGATTTGTCTTAAAACTAGCATTGTCTAAAACGTGGGCCAAGTGCTGTAAGAAATTCAGCGTCCTTGGCAAATTATTGCTATGTTAGGGACTATGACAAGGAAATAAACAGATTTTTAATGACATTTTTGCATTTTCTGTTGAATAATCATAATAGTGCACATTCATCTTAAAATCATGGTCTTTGGGATTTTTGTGATGCATCTTTAGGTGTTGGTAGTACTTGCAGCTTTGAATTTTGTCTATTCTGTTAAGAGCAGTATAGTTAGAAGGTAGGTGTGCTTGCTCTTTTAAAAAGGGGCAGTATCTGGCTTGGAAGCTGAAGATTGTGGAAATTAATGCATTTAGTTTTTGTTTCATTTCAGCTGTTAAATTTGCTGTATTGTAAGTAACTTAAGCAGGCTTATTTTGTTTCATCTGTTTTTATTTTAATTTCACAGCACCATGCACTTCTTCCTGTGGACATTGGTGTTGTCTCTTGCGCATATCCACTTGGGCAGTGAGGGTCATATGCTTACCAAATATATAGTGCTACTGTTTTTGCACATCTGGTGATTGAACCATGGGGAAGCTGAGTCTGTCTGGTTAATCTGAGTAATACTTTGCTTTATTGCTTAAGAAGCTAATAAATTGAGCAGCATGGGATTAAGACAAGTGGAGTTTCTTGTGAGTTGACTTTTAATGGTAGGTTATAGAAACTGGCTGCTTCCTTTAGAAAGGGAGGTGGCTAAGGGGTGGTGCAGAGCCCTTGTTAGGCTATTTTAAGAGGTGGCATTAGTGCCCTGCACATGCGAAAAAGATCACAGTGTATATTTCTTGTGATGCACATTTTGGTAAAGGATAAAATGTAACTGTCAGGAAGGAATTAAAAATGTGACATCATCAGTCATCTATCAAAAGTGGAAATTTTTTTCATGCTAAATTAGTCATTTTCAGATGACACGCAATCCAGTTTTTTCTTTATTCCTCGTTTTGAGGGTAGATTTGAGATATCCTAGAGAACCCTTATAATTTGTGATACAATACAAATAATTTGCTTATGTCCAGGTTATCTATTGCAGTGTTTGCTGTGAAGGATCCTAAGAACTACCAAGTCCTGTTCTCAAAATTAGATCTGTCCTGGTTATTCTATTCTAACCCTGCAAAAGCAGCAGCAGTAGGTGTAGTAAATGTACAATAACATTTTAGTAGAAAAAGTAAAGTAAACCAGAAAAGTTGTGTTAATGTGGTATTGTGTTGCATTATGAGTAACGAAAAGCTTAATTTGACTTTTCTAGAGTTGGAAGACTGGTGATTACAACAAAATAGTTAAACATAAAAGAATGAAAGGTTTCTAATATACTGAAAATGCCTGAATGGCACTGCAGTTCTTTAAAAAAATATATTTACAAGGGAGAGGGTCATAAAAAAAATTAATTTACTGCTTACCTTAGGTAATTTCACAACTTATTGTTCATTGCAATTACCATAAATCTGCATATCAATAAGCAGGAACAGATGTCAGTTGTTACAAGTGCTTGCCAATCAGTGACAGTTAAAAAGTGACAGATGGGTGGTTATAGAACATTCTCATAAGGCCTATTAGCACATTCACATCACAATTTTGTAAAGCAGACTGGCCTCAGATGCGATTGCCGGGGGTGGGGTAATGTTATTGTATGACCATGTAAACTGATCATATTTTCTGACTTCCTTTTGCACTAAAAGTAGTACTACCAGCTTCATTCTTATAGTATAACTAGACAGTAATCACTTTCCTGTTGAGTCACTAAATTGCTTAGTGACTCTAAATCAGAATCTTTACTCATTGTCACCACTTTCCAAACTGCCATACATTTTATTTTGAAAACTCCCATACATTTACATGTTGTGACAAATATTTATTGAGAACTGGTCAGAATTCTTTCTCCTATACTGCCTTGATAGTGCACACAATGCAAAATCTGTGGATAGTTAATTACTTTTAACCCATAAAAAGTACCAGTGATCAGCATGGCTGTAAGCATTCTCACACTTGTAATAGTGTACAGCATGTGCATAAAAGATCTATCTTGGCGCATAAGAATTGTTTATGTATTTCTATATAGAAAATCGCATTTGTAAAATGGTGGCTCACTTTGTTATTTTTAACTCTTTATATGAACTGCAGGACATCTTTGGGATGGATGTCAGAGGCAATATACACTACACTTCTGCTCTTTGTCAGTCGTACCATATTCTGGGTTCTCTGACGTAGCCTAACAATAGACTTAAAATTCTTTCAACATAGTTTGGTTTGTGACTAGTATAGAAACATCGTCACATGTGATATTGAATTCTTCTTGCTGGTTCAGCATTCATCGATGCTTCTCCTTTTCAGTTGGCACATATGAGGAACTTGTTTGTGTGTGCGTTTTTTATATATATGTATAGATGTAGATATATAGCTATAAATATCTAGATATATGTGTGTGTGCATATATATATATATATATATATATATATATATATATATAATATATATATATATATGTGTGTGTGTGTGCATATATATATATATATATATATATATATATATATATATGTGTGTATAGATATATATATATATATATATATATATTATATATTTTATATATATATATATATATATATATATATATATGTATATGTATGAAGAATGTATTTTGTGTATATGCACACATGCATTATGAGGAAAAGGTTCTGTTGATGTTTCTTTGTTGTTGTTGATAAGAGGTGGTGTGTTTCAGAAGAACCCTTGATTGTACCCCCTTTCCCATTCCCCACTTGATCACCAAAAGCTTCCAGTTTATCCCCCTTCTCCCATTCCCTTATCTCCATCTTTGGTTATCCCAGACATATTCTTTAAATTCTCAGAAGGTAAAGCCTTGCTGCAGCTATGTCATATGGTTACGGAACAAGGAGAAATTCTGAGGAGAGACAAGCAAGCATTGTTTATTTTGCAGCAGATCCATCAGGGCTGGGTATGAAAAAGCCCCGTCAGCCAGCAAAGATCCCTGTCAGCAGCCTGTAGGAGACTGAATAAAAAACAGAGTCTTTAGACGATAATTGTAGGATGGGGGTATTCATGCCCTGACTTTTCCTGGTGAGAAACATGTGTGGGTGTTCTAACTGTTGCAAGTGTCTGGTTAGGTATATGCTAAAGGGAACATTGTTCTCTATGATATGTTTTATAAGGGCCACATAGAGTTATACTATAACTTCCTTGGACCTGGATGCCATACCTTTTCCTATAAGATTGGCAACATGAATGATTTTCTTATCATCTTAGCTACATGTTGGTCAAAGGCCAGATTGGTGTCTACATATGTTTCCAGATACCTTACTACTGGGCTGACTTTTGAGGGTGTTTTATCAGTGGAGTAACATTTTCCCAAAGGGCATTTTAATGCATTTTTGGCATTGAGTTTTAGGCGATGGCTTTGGCACCAGTCATTTGTCTGTGTTAAATCCTCTTGCAAGATGTTGGTGTCTTGGGGGAAATCTATAATAGTTTCCAGTTTACAGTCTTCAACCAACCTGGTGAGGCCTTGAATGTTAACCTTGACTTCTGAGAAGTAGATGCCAAACAGGAGCATGCCCAGCACAGAGCCCTGTGGTACTCCATTTGTGACAGTTTTCTTGGTGTAGGTGGTCTCACTTATCCTGACTTCTTGGGTCCTGTCTGTGAGCCTGCTGACAATCCATTGAGTTATGTAGGGATTTATGCCTAGCTCAGAGAGCTTTTTAAACACTACACGAGTGAGGTATTGTTTCAAATGCACTGTCCTTGCCATGGTACACACTTTACACTGTTTTATCCTCATCTGTTGCCTTTGTGACCCTCTCAAAGGCAGTGTAAGTTTCCTAGTCTGTAGAGGGGTAGTTAAAGTCACCCGTAGGTTTAATAAAGTGTCGTGAGACTCTAGGGGCATACATGGTGATCTGTAGCTAGCCATGACGTGGTGAATGACCTTATCTCTGCTGACTTGCACATTGATGAGCTCCATGGTCTCATCCTGCTTAACCAACTTAGAGGTTTGTTTGTTTAAATAGATTGAGACACCTTCACCTTTGGCCCAAGCCTATGCTTTTGTTGGTCTAAATGTGTGGAGAGCACTGTAGCCCTGAACTGCAAGATTACTTTCCATGATTTTAAACCATGTCTAAGTCAGAGCACTGATGTCTACATTCTTCAGAGTGAGGAGGGCTTTTAGGTTGTGGAGTATTTTGTACAGGTTTCTAGCATTGAGGTGTAACACCTTAAGTTTGCTTTGAGACTTTTTCACTATGTTGGGTCACCACCCAGCTCCTCCTATGCCAGTGGGTTGGCCGACCTCGTATAAAGTCGAAAACTTTGTAGAATAACAAGCAGGTTTTGCATTAGGTTCATAGGTGTGTACTAAGCTAATGACTGCAAAGACCTTTTGAAGCCTAGCTATGCATCCAAATCTCTAACAATTTCTGGTACCCTTAAGTGTAAGCAGGGGCTTAGGAGATGAAATGTTTACAAGCAGAGCCCTGGGAGAGGAACCATTTACAAGGCAGCCTGTGCCCATTAGAGACATAGGCGCCAAATTAGGGATGCGTTTCCTGTTCCCCATCCAATTATCCAAGTTGCACTTGAATTGGGTTAGGGAGGGACTCTGCTTCATATAGATGGGGAGCCTATTAAAGAGATGAGGTAGTCTCTGGTATACATACGTGTCTGTCCAGCAGGTCCTGTTTATATCACAGGCAAGATTTAAGTCTTTAGAATGGGTAATTCTGGCGCTGTTTGTTTTTCGGATGTGCAGGAGGTCAATCAGGGTTGAATTTGACAATGCCTTGTATGCTGGCATAGACTTCCCCTCAGTAACCTGTAGGAGACAGAATGCAGGGATAGAGCCTTGAGGTGGTCTACATATGGCATGTTACTTAATACCCTTTATTCTTTTAGTGAGGAACCTCTCTGGATGTTCCAGTTGTTGGATGTGCCTGGTTAAGTACATACCAAAGCGGGCATTATACTCAATGATAGGTCTAATGAATACTGAATACAGTACTCTTTGGACCTAGGTGCCATACCTTTGTTTAGAAGTTGCACAAACAGAATGATTTCCTTACTTTTGTAGACAAATGATGGTCAAAGGATAGATTACTGTCTGTGTGTGTGTGTGTCCCCAAGTACCTGACTACTGTGTCAACTTTTAGGGATGTATGTCAATATGATAGTTACCAGCGGTGAATGACTTCCTGAAGGATACTATTATGCATTTCTTGGCATTTAGTTTTAGTCCATGGCTCTGACACAAGTTATTTGTCTGTGTCAGCCATCCTGGAGAACATTTGCATTTGTGGGGATTCTGTGACTACTACTGATTTGCAATCGTCAGCAAATTTAGTTAGCCAGAGGCCCTTGATATTGGCCTTGAGTTCAGAGAAGTAAATGCCAAAAAGAAGAGGTCCCAGGACCAATTCCTGGGGCACTCCACTTACGAATGGCCTGTTTGTAGATGTGGAACCCTGGTTCTAACTTTCTGGGTCCTGTTTGTGGCTATCCACTGGGTGACAAAAGGGTTTCTTACCAACCTCTTGAGTTTGTCAACAGTGCCTGAATGGGATATTGTGCCAGATGCTTTGGCTAGGTCATGGTAGGCAGTGTGAACTGTTTTGCCCTCATCCATTGCTTTGGTGACCTTCTCAAAGAAGTCCACCAGGTTGAGTAAGCATGACCTGCTCTTGACAAAACCAAATTGTGTTGAGTCCAGTGTTTGGCGGCTTCCTGTGTCATCATTCATAATTTCTTTGATAATTCTTTTCATGACTTTGCATACGACACACATTAGCATGCATTTTCTAAAGGATGTGAAGTCTGAATCCTAGATGTCATTATGCAGTGACTTCAGTCCTCAATGATTTGCCAGAAAACCACACATTTTATGTAGAACTGACCAAAAACATGATGCAAAAGTGTGGACAATTGAGAGGTAGCTAATTATCCGGGTACATTCTGTCTGATACTTAAGCTAAACAAAGTAAGAGGCCAGTCAAACCCATTGGTTTAGGAGGAGCAGGGTTTCATTCTACACTGCTGGTAACCCAAGCTTGGTAGTAAACTTGGAGAGCTGTTGGATGGCAGATGGGGAAGCAGGATGAATTTTTCCCCAACACAGGATAGGAGGGTGAAAGTTTCAAACCCCACCAGTGGAGGTTGAATGGATTTACCTGTATCCTGTGGTCGTTTGAAAATGGGAGAGATGGTGATAGGTATTGTTGGAGGGCATGCACAGCAACATGATCCTTGCCATAACAGCATTGTGTATCACTGTATAAAAGGATAGAAAGAATATACTGGTCCCTGGTACACACTCTTAATTATCTTGTTATTTGTCTAAATTGCTAAAGTGAAAGTGACTGGGGGTTGTACACCAGCCAACCATAAAATGAGGTGGAAATGGCTTAGGGGTGATGAAGTTTTCCAACTGAGGATGTTTCTTTTGGAGAAATCATAAGTTTAATAAGGGAATTTCATAGGTGAGGTTCTGAAATAATTTTTGCTCGGGGGAAAAAAAAAAGTTTTCTTTAAGCTAAGCTTAACTTTGGTCTGTTTCTTCTCAAATCATTTCAGAATCTGGCTAAGGCTTCTAGTAGAGATTGTCGTACATAATCACCTGACCTAAAAAGGCAGTTAGTTTGCATAGACCCATTCATGACATAGAGATATGCAGTAATTAAAAGCTGACTCTTCTATACATGAATGAGCTTTAGGACAGCTACTGCTTGTGTCACCACTTCCACTTAAAGAACCTCTTCCATCATAACTGTTATGAATGCAGACTGTCTTATATGGTATATGGCATGGTACCACAGCTTAGTTTTAGAAGTCAGGGACACAGTGTATTTGCTAATTCAAGCAGTAAAGATCGTCTTTGTTATCCATTGCAGACATGTTAGTTTTTTGTTTGACTTTGTGCCAGTGATACTGTCGCTTCTCTTGAGAGGTCTGCAGCCACTCTATGCATGATTATGTTTCAGAACTCTACCATTTCTCGACAGTATAAAAGTTGAAGTATTAAATCTCTCTGTAAATAATGACATTTTGCAGGGGAAGACTACCGAAGATGATTGGGGGGGGGGGGTCCCATGGATGCAATAGACCCTTTTTAATCAAAAAAGAAACAGGTCAGCAACAGAGACCAGATAAAACAGAACATTACAGAATAGATCAGGAAGAAGTTTCTGCTCTTCCCTGCCATTGCAGGTCTGTGACTCTTGCAGCATTTTTGCACAAAGCAGTCATGTAGCCGCATTATAGAGGACAACTGTATAGACTGCATTGGTGTTTTGAAGAAGAATATGCCCAATAGGATACTGCAGATACTTTCCCAAGGTTGCACAGTAGAATTTATTTATGAAGCCTTTTCCACACAAGTACCTCAAATCCTTCCACTATATTTGCATGCATGTAGCTTTTGATCGAGCTTTTGCAGTTTTAGATAGAATGGCATTATAACAGGTGCAGTTCCACAAACAGGGCACATGTTCAAATTTAAGGCGGTTTCTGGTGCCAAAAATATTCATCAGATGGAGATAAGTCTTAGTCTTATTTTGTTTTGTTAGCCTTTTATACACCTATGAACCTCTGTGACTTTTACTCACCTAAACAGGGTATTCTAATTATTCAAGTCATAGTAAATGAGCTCTTGTGGTAGGTCTGTCTACACAATCTGGTGAAATGAATATTTTTATTTATTTATTTTTTTTTTTGCTGCATTACTACAGGTGTTCCGGACTGTGTAAAATTTAAATTACCACTATGGGCAGAAACTGAAAAAAAAAACATGTTTTTTTTATTTTGTCTTTAAGTTATGCACAGTGCAAACCTGCCAACAGCTCAATAACTACTTATTCTTAGCGCAAATTGGTTTTTGTTTTAAAACCCGGATGTTCTCTTTGAGGCAGATATTTCTGACCTGATCTTGTTTTCTTGGAAAGCTACTAGCTGTCCATAATACAATGAAAAATACAGCAGATGAGCTTATAATGTTGTCGTCTGTAGTGTCAGATCACACTACCATTCACTCTGAATGGAAGTAGTAAGAAATGCAGCAAAGTCTGAGAATTCTCAGTAGGAATGTCAGCAGCTGATTTTCTATGTCTTTTACAGATTTGTTTTCCTACACACCTATTACAAGTTTGTTAAAGTACTTTGTGAGGTGAGAGCAAACAGATGAGATAACATAATAATTGATTTTGAGTTTCAGGTACTGTCCCAGCATTCCTTCTTCACCTAACTTCTCTCAAGTCAGTCAGAGCATCGCATTTCTTGCCTTGGAAACCTCAAATATTTAGTCAATTATAAATGAGAAATATCCCTAGAAGTGCGCTCAGTAAAATACACAATTTGAAATGCATGCTTGGCACTTGCATAAATATCTTTGCACAGTAGCAGTCATTTAGCATGATGAATTCTTTAATTTTTATGTCATATTTCCATACTGAGCATTATTTAAAAATGTTTTGTGTTCCTTTTTAAAACTGACTAGTATAATAATGTTTGACATGCCCCTCTTTCTATACTTTGCTAGAGCTAGATGTTTAAATTATACATTGTTTTGGTGGTATACAAAACATTCATAACTATGCAGAAACTTAGGTTTATGTCCCTGGGAGGGGAAATAATGAAGTTGTAAATTCTTAGAGCATGCATAATTTTATGACCCCAGTGAGTATAAGTCACAAAAGGGACTATATCATGCTGTGTGTGTTTTCCCTTAGCAAGAAACTCAGATGTGTCGGGTGAAGTGAAGTTAGAATAAGGGAGACAAATTCCTAAAAAAAAGTGTCATAACATTTAATTCGTCTCTCACATGGTGTAGAATGAAGAAGCTGATAAGATGAACTTTGATATAGGGTATAGTTGTTCTTTATGGAATTTAGACATCCAAAGAATGATTGCTTTATATTAATATGAAGAAAATGAGCATAATATTGCCAGAAAAGACAACTCTGCATCTAGGGGACTTCAAGTTCAGCTTTATTAAACTGTTATTTTGTCTAAAGAACACCATGTAATTTAAGCATCCAAAGTACATGACAATGAACAAAATTCCTTATAAGCAGATAACCATAACTGCTAAGTTAACAATTTCAGTTTGAGGAAATATGTTTTTTTAACAGGTCGATGAACATAGTTACAAGTTAAGAAATGCTAGTCATTGTTTGACCATAAGAGAGCAATAACCCCAACATTAAATTGCAGTCAGATCAAACATTTGGGTAACAGCATGAATAAAACATTGGATTTAGATATTGTAAATATCAAGACAGTTAATTAATTAGTTTTGAACCATTAAATATCAAAGCTAAACATTTGATGAGAATCAGCAAATGATGACCTGTTCATAAGTTCTTAAAAGTCCCAGTACTAGCTGTAAATCCATAGACAAAACTTTTCATCTTAGTTAAAAGTTGATGGATAGTTTGTGTGAAGCGACTGAGATTTAAACTGAAGTTTCAGTAAAAGACTAGTTTTATCCAGTGCTGTGAAAAATCCATATTCTTTCTTCTTCTAGTAAACATTTTTTCTTTTAGGTTGAATTGAAAACCATCAAAGCCAAAGAGTATATACAGATGATCTGTCATTCTCTAGTGTCACTAGAGGTCTGTTAACATTCGGGTTATTAGCAGAACATTGTCAAGAAAGGCATACCACGTGAAGTAGAACAGAAGCAGCTAACTTGCAGAAGATACTGCACCTGAAAACTTTAGACTAGTGAACTTTCAAACTATAAGAACTGCAGTTAGATCAGAGCTAGAAACAGTGGAATACAAAGCAGCACTGAGCTAGAAGCAGTGGAATACAAAGCAGCACAGAGCTAAAAGCAGTGGAATACAGTGGCATACACCTTGAGTAGATAATTGGTTAAGATAATAAGCTGAATATGTTATTTTATGTACAGATAACATTTTCTAGGAAATCCATCAAGCAAATCAGTACGTAGAATTTAGCTGTGATATCCATTTTTATCCCCCATACCCTTACCTTTAAACATGGAAGAAAAGATGTCCCTTTCCCTTGAGCTTACAACATCATATTTGTCTTTATAATCTTTTCTTTGATAGAGAAGGTCCTGGATTTCAACCCTAACAGTTATCTTTATTTGCCTGTAGTGGTACAGGTCTTAAAAAAGACAGAAGCCATCAAATAGTAAGGTCTTATCTGGCTAAAAAGGTGAGGTTCATCATTCTCAGTTGCTGCATTAGCTGCTATTTAGGTCATAAATTATACAGCTTTTGATTTCTTATTAAAATATTTTCTGTTATGAGTACTCAGTCATGACAGCAGTCTTTGTTTAGTACCGACATGTGTTGTTTTCTTGAACTTTGCTGTATTGTGCAGAATCAGGAAATCTTACAATTGTTCATCCCTTTAAACTCCTAGATGATTTAGTCATTCACAGATTGCCAGTGTTCCACTTTGCATCAGCCTAGCCTACCTTGTCTGAGCCATTTTTCCTGAGTTAATGACTGTAACTTCCTGCCAGTGGGGGAAGAATCATTCAGAAGTGTGCCAACATTTGTTGTGTCTTAGAATTTTCTTGGATGCCCTGCTTCTTTATCCCTGCTTGGTGTCGGGCAGTGAGCAAGATCAGCTGCGTTTGACCTGCCTGCATGAGAACATGCCTAGAGACCCTGTGTTCCTTAATTTCTAAGGGGCTAATATAATGGGGATGCATCTGAAAACTACTCAGTGTCATAGCTTATTTAACACTTAACTCAGCTGCTTTTCCTTGGGATGAGCAACTAGATCTCTGGCCACACAGTCCCACCCCTAACTTCCCCCTGTAACTCTTTTAGTACCTGACATGGATACCCATGACTTGGGTCCGGGCTGCACTTGTCTGTGCCTCAGAGTCTGCCTTTGTTTCAGTTGTTGCTTTTGCCATATTTTGTGGATGTTGTAAAGAAATTGTGCAAGCAGCTATGTGTCAAGGTGTTTTAGACTTTTACGTAGGAGAGTGTTTAGGAACAGGGTTGCTCTGCCGATTACTCAGAGCCAGTTGAATATATTTACAAGTATGCACTGATGTGTTGGGTTCAGCTGAAAAGATGAAGTGGCATGTTTTTTCTAACTCATGGCTTGCATGCTTCTAGGAAGATCAAGTAACATGTTTTGTAAGACGGTCTTAGTTGTGATAGTGTTTTATTGAACATATTTTTCAGCGTATAGCCTGAAGTGACAATGAGGGTTGGAGTAAGGCTGGGGTATTTTTTCTGAGGTAGAGTTGCTTAAAGTTCGAATTAGTGTGGTTGTATTTGTTAGCCTTGGGGGGGGGGTTCATTACTATTGATGTTTGGGAGTTAAGCAGTAGTTATTTTTGGTCCTGGTACATAAATAAAGCAAGTCATTCTGTATATCTTTATTAACTGTTGCAAAATGGCTTGCTTGATTTTTTTGGCAGTATACTCCAACAAGTGGAGAGATTAGTGTGATATCATCAATAAATAGATACTTAAATGTGCTTTGGGGTACCACATAATGCAGGGAAGCAGAGTTAAGTAATGTTGAGTCGGTGCATACCTGGAAAATATGATTAGAAAAATTGTTTTTAAAGCAGGTAATACTGTTGATACCAAAGATGAATTTGGCGAGCTTGAAGAGTAATTGGAATTGGTCCACTGTCTCAGAGGGGTTTGGTCCTGGCAGTGAAGACAGTAGCAGCAATAATCTTACTATTGGTAATGTTGTTAGAGTTTGTGAGTGGCTGTATAGAATGGAAAGTGCCAAATCCTTTAAAGGAGCCATGTTGGACACCACATAATAGACAGTAATTATGTAGTCAAAGATTTGATCATAAATCAGTTTCTTGAAGGTCTTTGTGACAGGCATAGAATCATCTGTTGATGCTGGGATGCTCTGTGCCCTGTGGTTAACAACAAGTTATTATGGGGTGTTTGTCAGTTTTACTAGCAGCCATTTTAAGACAAGCTGATGAAGTACACTTTGTCTTGCACCTGATCTTTTATCTAGCTGTCAGATTTTTACTTTCCTAGCTTTATTTTTTTTGGGGGGATGAGTGGAATAAAAGGAGTTGATTTCAGCTAAGGAGTATTTTGTTGTGATTTCTACTTGCGAATGAAGGCTGTGATTGGTTTAGTAATGTATGTAATTATGTTAGTAGGTGTATTCCAACTCATTTGCAGACAAGAAGTTGTGTGATTGGGAAAGTAGAGGGCTTAGCACTTTCCTTTCTATTTCTGTGGTATGTAGCTTTTGCAGTGGTAGTGTATATTCTTCAAAATCTTTTTACTAAAAATAATTTTTGTTGGAGGTCGGTATTCCTTCAGTTGCCTTTCCAGGTTTTCCATGCTTTATCTCTTTGTCTTGTCAGTGATTTAATCTCTGTAGCTAATTGTGGTAGAAGATTTGAGGCACCTGTGGATTTGATTGAAGAGTTTCTCTCGAATTTTGGTTAACAGGGAAATATAGTACCATAATGCTTCATTGGGGGTTAATAGTTAATATAAAAACACCCAAGTCAGTAGGCTGTGTAACTCAAATTCTTTAGATGCAGAGGTAAGATGTCACAGTATGATTTGAGGGGACATTTGGGAGCTTAAATCTCCAGTAAGATATGATGGGACCGTTATCACTGAATGAATCTGACAACACCATTATTCTTAGACACAGATGGGATATAGTAATTAAGATAATATGTGGTGTTGACTTTGGAGACTTTTGGTCTTATAGACTTTTACTAGCTTTTCAAAGTTGTTAAGGGCCATGTTGCTGGACTTAATTTAGGTTAATGTCTTGTATAATAATGGAGATCTTTTTTGCATTAATGTGCCTAAACTACTTTTCTGAAAAAAAATATTGCTGTTTAATAAGAATAGTAGAAAGGTATATTAACTTCAAACCCATTGCTGCTGCTATCACAACAAGGTATTTGGATTATTACGGGGCTATTTTATTGCTGTATTTTCTCCTTTAAGGACCTCCCTTCATGCAGAAGCTTTAGTTACTTAATTTAATATCTCTAGCTTTCGTGACATAATTTCTTGTATATGAACCTGTTACACTTCTATTACCTCTGTCCAATTTTCCATCCTCTTTCAAAGTAATCTCAATATGTAAAGGCAAGTGATCCTTTGATTGTACTGAACTTAACTGCTAGTATCTAACATAAAAAAGAACACTTGATCTCTGGCACTTACTATACTTATTCCTAGTTTGCTTCCCAGTGGAGTCAGCTAATGTATACATCTTTCTTTTTTATGTCCTTTTTATAGGCATGAATGCCTTGCAGTTACAGAATCTGGCAACTCTTGCAGCTGCTGCAGCCGCAGCCCAGAACTCTGCAGCAACCAGTAATGCAAATCCTCTTTCCTCTGCTACTAGTGCCCTTGGAGCACTCACAAGTCCAGGTAGGGAAAAATCTTTTCTTTCTGTCTGCTGGGCTAGTTTGCTGCTGCTCAGTTAGCCATGCTGTTAGGGTTACCACCTCTTCCCGTTTTGTTCAAAGAATAGTTCTGATTTTAACATTTGTGGTCTGAGGGGAAAAAAATGCAAACAAAATATGACAAGTTGTGTTTGAACTGTAGTGGCAAGTTTTTTTTTCTAAATGTTGCAGAAAACTACCACTACATGGCTCATATGTAAGCTGAAATGGCAAAGCTTCTACAGTACTGCCTTAATTTTGACAATAATGTGGAAAAAGCCCTTTGTTTTTGCAGAGAATGTGTCACATCCTATGGAGTTTCACATTTCAGTAAAAAAAAAAAAAAAAAAAAAAAAAAAAGCCTTTTGTTTTTGAAAACCCTGTCATATCCTGTGGAGTTTCTCGTTTCAGTAAAAAAAAAAAAAAGAAAGAAAAGGTCCCAGTTCTGAATAGGTGGTAACCTTAATTGCTGTAATGCTTCATCTCCGGGTATTAACTCTGATTTTTTTTTTTTTAAGTGCAGGATATAATAGCAGTATAAAAACATATGCAGTGGTGGGCAGTAGACAGCAGTGCTGTTTATGCTGGCATCCTTTATGTTGTGTGAATAGTCCTTCAGGTGAGACATTTGTGAATTGCATGTTTTAAGGATGTTAGGTGTATTTGGTTTAGGACAGAAATTTGAATAATTTGATGGTTAGTTCTTAGTTTAATAAACTTGTTATAGAATCCCGCCAGCCGTAAGGTGCAAGACAGTGAGTTTTTTCCTTCTGTTGGTTATATAAATCCTGTGTTTTGTATCTCTGTAAATATATTGTGAAGCTATTTTTATGTTTGTTGCATCTCCATGGATACATGTCACTAAACCCCTCGTATATTTATTGCTGATTTGAAATACAGTAGGTACACATCTGTATCTACTTTTGCTTATCAGATCCTTGTGTGGTACTGATCTGATAGATCCATTCCACTGATGTTAAGATGTGTTCTGCTTTTTTTCATTTCTCAAGCAGTGTGAGTTGTGTATATGTGTTTGCGCATCTTTGTGGACACCACTGTATATGGTGACATATATTCATGCCTGCATGTATAAAGCTATACACTCATGTAAACACTGAGAGAGAAAAAAAATGTGTAACATTCCATGTTTTAATGTACTGTTTCTTTCCATCATCGAGAGAGCTAAAAAATACTGTAAACTATAGATAAGTAAATCCTATATACTCTGATAGAAGTAAATTACCTTCAACATCCACGACAGGGCACAGTTTGTGTCATTCTGCACACTAAAAAGCGAGTACTGTGCCCACCATCACCAACAGTGCATGCTTGCTGTGTGCTGTTCTTTTGACTGGTACCTGATGATGTAGCAATACATTATGAGGCCTTCCTAGCATGGTTTCTTAGTAACATGAAGTTACTGGTTTAACGACTGCCAAAAGATAGCTCTTTATATTTATGTTTTCCCTTGTGTATATTTGTAACTACCCATACTTTTGGACCTATAATCACCTACAAACTTCAGATTGGCTCCATCTTTTACCAGTGACAATGCCTTCTTTTTATAGGGTATTAAAACGCCATTTTACCATGATTTCTTAGGTAACTTGGTGTATGCTTTATGTGAACACTTATATTCTAAGTTAAAAGGTTTGTCAGCCATTCAAGCTTTTAATTTTACACGTAGGACAAGGTGCCTTAATAGTACAGTTCACTATACCATCCCATTGTCTGAACACCAACTGTTTATCTAGCGATTGAAGGTAGAAGTGTGCAGTAACATCAGCACATCCCGTGCATTTAATTGCACATGTACTGATGACTACAATCTTTACAGGCTTCAGCTCAGGCTTGGTAGCTGTACTGTTACATTCAGCATTAAACTTCTGTGCTGGTCCAACTGAAATGGGAAAAGCACAGAGGATACTCAACCTTCCTTTCCTTAGTGTCATTTTAGAAATCTAAGTGTGATGCTGAATCCAGGATGGCAGTGTCTTAGATAACACCTTACCTCTGTATCTGTGAGTTAATAGATGTTTTGCTTTTGTTTTCTTTCCATCTTATCAGTTATCTTAATGTTGAGTGGTTTATGTGCATGAATTTGTGCATTTTATAAACAGTTGAATACAGTATATGGCTGAGACCAGTGAAGTAGCGCCACACATATGGCATGGCTTAAAACGAAGAAATACTATTTCATTTGCAAAAAAAAGAAAAAAGTCTCAGCTGTACCTGGGAGCAAATGTGGTATAATATTTATAATGTGAGGATTTGTAGTATCATTTGAACTGGCTAAGTAATTGTACCAGTTGACATTACTTTTAACAAGCTAATGCACATAGATTCAGGGAAGACTGTTAAGTGCATTTTAAGGTCACAGGATAATTTGGAGTAAATGTAAGTACTGTGTGTGTTTTTCAGTTGTGCTTAAATGTTTGGAAGAAGGCAGCCTAATCATTTAAGAGCCCTGCTTGGAAATGTGTGTATGTAGTGTGTGTGTGTGTGTGTGTGTGTGTGTGTGTGTGTGTGTAGTGTGTGTGTGTGTTTGTGTTTAACATGGCAAGTACGCAGTAATTTCCTTCTGTTGTTTTATCAAATATTTGCTTAGTCAAAGTAACTTTTGAATGTTAAGGGTTATAGGTGTTTTTGATGATAAGGCATTTCAGGTAGCCACAACTGGTCTTTAGCCTTCAACTAGTCAGGTAAACCTTTTTATTTTGTTTTTCATGGTAGAAATTCAGAGCAGTTGCTCTCTCAGCAGTATATTCGTTCAGCAGTGTAATGTCTGAATTTTGTGCTCTTTTCAGCCTCATACATTTGAGGGCAAGATAAGTAGTTTCATTAAGACATTCCCTGTGGGGAATGTAAACATTTTTCATTGTGCTGCTTACAATGTTATTTATGTGATAGCCCAGTTGAGATGTGAAGAAATATTTTTGTCTGAGTTTTGTTTTCTTATCTCCTCAGCTGGGTGGACTGCAGGATTGGGAGGTCAAGGGAGTTGCGAAAGGTTGCACAGTGAGTATTCAGCTTTTAGGGGGGTTGTGTAGCAATGTTTGTGTTGTTTATTGTAGCTTTGCTAGTATATAAAATAATGTTAAATGCTTCATACAAATATATGGTTATGATTTTATAAAAGATTTAATGTGTTAAATGCTTCATGCAAATATATGGTTATGATTTTATAAAGAATTTGATTTTTATGCCTTTATTTGGATGTTACAACTGTGTAGTTTTGTGTATTTAAAAAATATGAAATCTTCTAAATAATTCATTAGATAATGTTATTAATTGTGTGGCAGATATTTAATTCTGTCGCTCTGCAGATTGACTATTGTAAAAAGGATTGCCCAACTATCTTTGTAATCTCACTGTTGTGCTTAGAATAGATTCCAAGATCAACACTGATTTTAATGTAACCAGTCCACAGATTATCTCAGAAATTAATATTTGCCTTTGTATGTGGTTGATTGTCTGTGCTGTTTTATTTATATGGTATCTGTGAAGTATAGTAAACTAGTTTAATATGCTGATTTTGTGACACAGATCAGTGGCATCACTCCAGGCAAACGTGTGCCATTCATTAACTGGTTTACTGTAATTCCATTGTGCATTTTTTGTTTCTTTTCATTTAAGGGCAAGCTAATGAAACTTACTCCTGAAAAATCTTCCCTTCCTTGCCAAACTGTTGTATTGCAACTTCACATACATTGTGACTTCTGCCCTGCTTTCACTCTAACTTAATATATTCATGTTTGTGTTATTTCAGCTTCAGAAAACCTTGTCAGGAGAACCAGTACTGTTGGCACCACAAACAGTACAAAATATCAATATTTTATTTCCTTTGCTAATAGAAGTAAAATTTATAGCTAAACTTCTGTTTTGCAGCTGTCTTACAAACACATTTTAATGATTTTGCTGCAGCTGAGGTATACTGATTGAAGTGTTATGGAGATAGCTGGAATATTGGCATTTAGTTTCAAACATTGTTTTAGGGTGGCCACGGTGGTGCAGCGGTTAGCGATGCTGCCTCACAGCAAGAGGTTCTCTGGTTCGATCCTTGGCTGGGGTGCCTTCTGTGTGGAGTCTGCATGTCCTCCCTGTGGTCGTGTGAGTTTCCTCTGGGTGCTCCGGTTTCCTCCCACATCCCAAAGACATATGCTGTAGGTGGATTGGACACTCTAAATTGGCCCTAGGTGTGAGTGTGTGCGTGTGTGTGTGTGCCTTCTGTGGAAGGTTGGGCGCCGGGCTAGCAACTCGACACTGTAAAACTCCACTGCCAATCATGAGCAGACAGGTGATCTGCTGTGGTGACCCCTAACTGGAAAAAGCCAAAAGAAAAAGAAGTTTCAAACATTGTTTTCTTAACAGGCAGCAAGATTGTGTTTGCTGTTTTAATGCTGTGGTAATAGTAGGTTTGGTTCTTATGGCAAACTGTTGTGTATCTTCATCTGTTGGCTAGAAAGCTGACACACTGCCAATGTATTCCAGATTCACTGGTACACGTGCTGATCCTAAGGAACTGTCACCATCTGGAAAATTACCCATTTGTACCTTGGCTGCTATTTGTGACATTTAAGATATTAACCCCAGCTCACTGGAATGTTTTCACCAAAGTAACCACTCTTGACATTTCTTGTGAAAGTGTATGTTTACAGATTGTGGTTGTTGTGTCTTTCGGCTTTTCCCATTTAGGGGTCGCCACAGCGGAACTCGGTCTGCTAATGATTGGCAGCTGATTTTTACATGCCGAGTTGCCAGCCCTGACGCACAACCTTCAACGAAGGTACGCCCATTCACGCATGTCTCCATGCAGAAGATGCTGTAGCTGAGAGTCGAACCGCACAGTGTCTTACTGTGAGGCGACAACGCTACCGCAGCACCACCACCGCGGATATGCTTACAGATTGTGGTATTTGGTCATATTTCTGCAAAATAATTGATAGTTTGTAGAAATGAATTTGTGCTTCATGTTATGTTGATCCCTTTATCTGGTCCAGTCTCCATTTCAGTC
Source organism: Protopterus annectens (assembly GCF_019279795.1). Classification (NCBI taxonomy): domain Eukaryota; kingdom Metazoa; phylum Chordata; order Ceratodontiformes; family Protopteridae; genus Protopterus; species Protopterus annectens. The sequence goes on from NC_056745.1 coordinate 905,640,746, forward strand.
CCTTAAGAATTACTTGTATGCCTCCTGTCTTTGGCAGTCATTTCTTCTGCTCTGCCATCCATTTTTTGACTGCCTTTGCTTCCATTCTAGCAGACCATAAACTGCTGTCTACAACTGCTTCTTTAGCTTCATTTGTTCTTTAGTGTCTGCTGTTCTACCTCTTGGAGCTGGACCACTTCATTGGCATATTAGGAAGGGTAGTTTCTCAGAGGAGCAGTCTGCAACTTCACATACATTGTCCTGCATGTTAGGTGATTTTTTTTGTGTTATGAAGCTGGATGGAGCTACTGATGTCATGCACATCACCGCATGAAGAATCAGTTAACTTTAACCCCCCCCCATGCGGAATTGTAGCTGCAGTTTGCCACACAGTTATGGTATTAACACCATCACCAGCAAAGTATTAGCAGAAACCCCTCCCTCCTGGAGTGGGTGACCTAGCAAAAAGCCACTACTTCTCATGCCCCCTACCTGACCTTTCTGTTGCTTGAGCCCCTAGTGAAACTTGGGTCACGGTAAGGGCTCCGTATCTCTCCACTATGGATATGGGCTCACCCACTGATCTCTGTAAAAGATATATGCTGCTTAATGTATGATTCAGTAGAAGTGTAGTGGTTCCTTCTCTTCTGTTTAATTAATTACTGCCCCCGTTAATAAATGTGCATTTTTTGCATTACCCTCTTTTCTGCCTTGTTTGTGTTATTACTTTCCACATTAAATACATAGGACCATAGGAGGTTACTAGGCTAATGGCATAGGGCCCTTACAAGCCTAGCCAAGTGCAACTCCTGTTCCCAAGAATATCAAAGTATTAATCAGTATTAAGTTAAAAACTACTGCTCCTGTCCAACAGGGACGCAGGTGAAACTCCCGGGGTGAATTTCCGGTTTCCCATCCAATCATCCAAATTATGCTTAAATAGGGTCTTTGTTTTAACCTGCACAGCCAAACAGTAGATTCCAAAAATAGGCGCCCCATCACCAATCCCTGTGGAACCCCACTGGTTACAGGTCTGCAGGTAGAGGTAGAGTCACCTGTTTTGACTGTGTGCGTTCTATTGGTGAGCCAGTTTGCAACCCACCTGACAATATACGGGTTGATCTCCAGCTGGCTGAGTGTATCAATGATGTCTGAGTGAGGAATAGTGTCAAAGGCTTTGGCCAGTTCCAGGTAGGCTGTATACATGGATTTGCCTTTGTCCATGACTTTGTTGACTGTCTCACTCTCATGTTTATACTCTATTCCTTTCCGCTGTTTTGTTCTCTTTTGTAGTGAATCGTTTTTTTATGTTAATATTGTTTCTTGTAATTTGTTCATCTTTCCCCTATTTTTTAATTGTGGACATGGATTACATGTTTGTTCATTGTAGGTTGGTAGTCTCCCCTAGCTTTGCACTGTGATCATTGCTCATGTTTAATGTGTTCATGTGACTGGCTGGCTAGTGGTACATCCCCCATGATTTCTTATTTTATGTACCGGATATTTCCTTCTTCATAGGTTCATAGGTTCATAGGTTCATACTAGGCTATCTGCCCGAGGGCATTTATAAGCCTAGCCCATTGTTTTGTGGCTTACGCCACCCCTTTAGTATGGGGAACTATACCCATTATTTTGCTGTGCCTCTGTCGAGCAGTGACACTGAGGTAATTCCTGGGGTATATCTGCGATCTCCCATCCATTGGTCAAGATTTCTCTTGAACAAGGCCAGCGAGGTGCTCTGCCTCACATGTACCGGGATTTTGTTCCACAGCATAGGGAGTCTTTGGGTGATGAATCTATCCCTCCAGCGCGTCCTATTAATAGCCGTGTCGAGGTTTAAGTCTCCCGCCCTTGTGGCTCTGATGGATCTAGATTTTTTGAGGTGAAGCATATTCATCAAATCTGGGTTTGACATGGCCTTGTATGTTAGGCAAAGGTCACCTCTGAGCAGCGTAAGCGACTGAATAGAGCTGGAGTTCTTTCAGTCGGGCAGCATAGGACAGATTTTGAGACCCTTTATCCTTTTGGTGAGGAACTTTGTGGCCTCTCCAGCTGCTGCAAGTGTCGGGTCAGATACATTCGAATGGGGCATTGTACTCAATCATTGGTCTGATGAGTGATGAGTAAAGGGAGACTATGACCTCCCTTGATCTAGATGAGAATCCCTTCATGATAAGGTGGGCAATGTAGAAGGACTTCCTAACTACTTTAGCTACATGGGTGTCGAATGACAGACTACTATCAACCTGGGTCCCCAGGTCCCTGATAACTTCTTCTGTGCTCAGTGGATTGCCACCTATTTGGTAGCTAGGGGTAACCTTGTTTTTCCCGAAGGGTATGACTATGCATTTTTGGCATTTAACTTTAGGCCGTGGCTCTGGCACCAGTTATCCGTTTCTGTGAGACCCTTCTGAAGGATATCTGTGTCAGATGTGTTTTCTACTATGGCCAGTTTGCAGTCATCTGCAAACTTTGTCAGCCATAACCCTCCTGTGTTTGCTTGTACTGGAAAAGTAGATGCCAAACAAGAGTGGGCCCAGGACTGAGCCCTGTGGGACACCACTTGTGACAGGCTTTGAGTCTGACATGGCGCCAGCAACTCTGACCCTGTGGGTTCTGTCACTCAGCCAGTTTGCAACCCATCTTGTGATGTATGGGTTAACATTTAAGCTGATGAGTTTTTCAATGATACCCGAGTGGGGTATTGTATCAAGGCCTTAGCCAGATCGAGGTAGGCTGTATGGACTGCCTTTCCCTCATCAATGGCTTTGGTGACTGTTTGAAAAAGTCAACCAAGTTTAAAAGGCATGATCTGCCTTTGACAAAGCCAAACTGGGTTGGATCCAAAGTCTGCAAATTCCCTATGTCTTTATTTATGAGGTCCATTATGATCCTCTCCATGGCTTTGCAGATAAGGCTTGTCAAGCTAATGGGCCGGTAATTTCCAGGGTCTGTGGAGGCACCGCCTTTGTGAAGTGGGACCACAGTTGCAGTGCGCCACTCCTGGAGTAGTATCCAGAGGTAAGACTTTGATTAAACAGCTGTCCTAGCTGTGGGTTTAATTCCTCATTGAGTTCGTGGAGCACACAGCCGGGGACACCATCGGGTCCCATGGATGCTGTGTTTTTTGCTTTGGAGAGAGCAGTTCTCACTTGGGCGCTGGAGATGTTTGGGGGGCTGCACTCATTTGGTATAGATATCTCTCCTTTTGGGGAGGAGGGGGGGGGAAAGTTTGCACTGAACCTGTCAGCCAGTATGTTGGCAATGTCTGTAGGATCAGTAATCTTCACATCATTTTGAACTAGTTCTGAGCATATCTGGGAGTTTCCTCCTAGGTTTCTAACATAGCTAAAGAAGGCCTTATGATTGTGAGTAATCACTTTTCCTATTTGTATTTTGTTATTAAAAAAAGTCAAGTGTCCGCTATACCAGTGGACAACACACCTATATGTGTACTAGGTATGATGTCCCAAGTGCCATTTTTATGTCCTCAGTCATCTGGAGAGGTTGGTAATATAAATCAGACCTGCACAAATCAGAAAATAATAAAGGTCACATTCCCCTGAGTCAAAATGCAGTGGGTAGCTTTTGGTGAGGAAGTAGTAATTGTAACATTTAAACAAAATAAGTACATTTTTAAATTACTTTTTATTTTCATTTATAAGTCATGGAAATATTAAATGCTCCCCCTGTATTATATTTCACGTACTTGATGCTTCAATAGGATTACTATACATCTCAATTCTGTTCAGTCCTTAAGACTGCTTACTCTGTTTCTATTGAACTTTTCTGTTTCATAGTGTCTTTCATTTAGTTTACATATAGTTTGGCAAGGTAAGGCTGCTTAGTTTCAACATACTTCAACATGCTGCCAAACATTGTATTCCTTTGGCATTCCTATCACGTTGTGACACACAAGGCACAGTATAGTGCTTTTACAGAATACAGTGAATAGTATTTATCCTTGCATTCAGTGTTGAAAATGTACTGTACTGGTTGTCATTTATTCTATGTTTGCTTTGAACTTGGGACAATTCACAAGTGACGCATGCAAGCATGAAACATATCCTGTTAAACTGCGTTAAACCACAAGATCTGAATTAGTTTACTTCATTTGATCTTCAACCTGTGGGTATCGGATCCGTAATGGATCCAAGCCAACAACTTCACAAGCATCTGCTCCAAGCTCCTCCCCCGACCCATAATACACCACCACTACCTTCCAACCCTCAGATCTCATTTGCCATGGCTTCCAACGCATCATGATTCTTGAGCTCCAGGTTGTAAGTTTTTGGTGGTGTAGGTCCCCCCCCCCCATTGGTGCATTGAGTGTAGGTACTTTTCTTTAGTTTTCAGGTAGTTTTGGAGGAGCCATTCAAAGGTCGCCTGACGTTGCACCTGGCGGCATGGGAATCCATGTCATCAGACCGTTGGGTGCTTCAGATAATTTCCGGAGGCTATTCAGTCCTGTTTGTGGTTCTCCTTACACCTTAAAAACACCTCCCAGATATACCTCCCACGCAAAGGGAGGCAGCAGCACTCAAGGTTTCCAAGCTGCTAAAGAAACAAGCCATCGAACCCGTACCCCCCCCCCAGATCAATCCGGATCAGGCATCTGCTCCAGGTTCATTTTGGTGCCAAAAAAGATGGGGGACTTGAAGCCCATTGTCAACCAGCCTACTCTGAACCTGTCAGTTGCCAAAGAGAAGTTCCGGATGGTCAACTTACAGTCCATCCTGCCGTACCTGCAAGAGAGTGACTGGATGTGCTCATTTGACCTCCAGGATGCTTACTATCACATAAAGATGCACAAAAGCTCCAGGAGGTTTCTCCGCATCTGGCTAGGAGCCAATCATTACCAGTTTCGAGCCCTACCCTTTGGTCTCACCACAGCCCCCATAGTGTTCACCAAAGTGATGGCAGTAGTGACGGCTCACCTGAGGCTTCAGGGGATTCAGGTCTACCTTTACCTGGACAATTGGCTCCTTACTGCTCCCAGCAAGTGTCTACTTTGTCAGACCAGAGACTATTTCCTATGTCTTGCACACTATCTAGGGATTGCAATCACCACAGCCAAATCTCTTCTGAACCCTGTCCAGGTTATAGAGTACATAGGATCATGGATAGATACGTTGCAGACAAAAGTTTTCCTGACCTTGGAGAGAGTTAAAAATTTAAGGATGCATGTCGCTTTCATTTACCGATCTCGTCATCCCTCAGCAGAGTCGGTTTTAAGGACCCTAGGCTCTATGGCAGTGATGATAACTCTTCTACCATGTGCTTGCTTACACATGCGAGTACTACAGTGGACTCTAGCGGTGCAATGGTCTTTATTGGATCTTCCGTGTCACACCCGATACACATAAGCAAAGTCTGCAGGTCATCCCTTCTATGGTGGATGCAGTCTTTGGAAATCTTGGAAGGATGACCTTTTGTTCCAGCCCCTGCCCAAGCCACAGTGACCACGGATGCCTCCCAGCTAGGGTGGGGGGGCATTGTTCGGGAAGGACAGTCCAGGGCATGTGGTCCCCAATCGAGACCAGTTTGCATATAAACGTTCTGGAGATGAGGGCAGGCCCTTCATGCCTTTCTACCTCTGGGACCCATTGCAATCCAGTCAGATAATATGTCGGTGGTCTGGTATATCAGCAAACAGGGCGGGACCAGATCTTACCCCCTTTGTCGCGAGGCCATGAGAGTTTGGGAATGGGCGATCTCCGCCTGTCGTTTTCTGGTAGCAATGCATATCCTGGGGTGGCCCAAAAATTTGGCGGACAAACTGAGCTGGATTATTCTGATGCCTTATGAGTGGTCTCTGAATCCTTCAGTAGCGGAGCAGATCTTTCTAGAGTGGGGTTGGCCTTGCTGTGATCTCTTCGCATCTCCTTACAATGCGAAGTGCAGCGAGTTCTTTGCTCTGAACTCCCCGCCGGGGGAGTCCCCCAGAGATGCTCTAGTCCATGTTTGGCCTTCCGGTCTTCTTTATGCTTATCCCCCTGTACCCCTTATTCCGAAGTTCCTACACAAAGCTTGTTGACTGGGAAGCAAAGTGATCCTCATTGTCCCTTTTTGGCCTCGCCAAGTATGGTTTCCCTTCCTTTGGTTTCATCTTCTAGTTCCTCTTTGTATCTTGGATCCCATTCAGGATCTCATTTCTCACCCCTCGAGGGTCCCTCATCTGAATCTGGACAGTCTGAAGCTCACTGCTTGGCTGCTTCAGTTCCCTTAATTGCTAGGACTCCCAGATTGTCTTCTTCGGTCAGGTCTATTCTGGTGGCAGCTCATAAGTCATCCACCAGGAAGGTTTATCGCAGCAAATGGAAGCGTTTTTCCTTTTGGGCCTCTCAAAGGAGTTTAGATCCTTTCACAACTCCCATTCCAGTTATCCTTGACTTTCTGGCACATATTTTTCAACAAGGGCCTAGCTCGTCTACGGTCAATGTTCAGCTAGCTGCCATTTCTCATTTTCACATTGGTGAGAGCTCTGCTTCTTTGGCCTCTTCCAGATTGTGTAAAGCCTTTATCAAAGGTACCTTCCTCTTATGTCCGCTGGTCAAAGATCCCATCCCTCTGTGGGACCTTACTATGATACTACAAGCATTGGTTGCCCCTCCATTTGAACATGCAGCAACCACAGATCTTATGTTTTTGTCTTGGAAGACAGCCTTCCTAGTCGCTATCACCTCAGCTAGAAGGGTGTTAGAACTCTATACATGGTTTTCCATAAGGACAGGGTTTCTCTTCACACCAATCCTTCTTTTCTCCCAAAAGTAGCATCTGAGGTTAATATCAATCAAACTATCAATTTTCCTGTTTTCTTTACAAATTTTACAAGCAAAATTGAATACAAGTTGCATTTGTTGTATGTTCATAACAGTTACGGTTCTGTTTGCACAGGATCAGAACTTTTCGTAAGTCTGACCAGTTGTTTGTGTCCTTTTCTAAACCTTTTTTGGGTAAACCGATTTCCAAAGTGACCATTGCCAGGTGGATCTCTCTATGTATCCTTCAGATCTACAAGGATAAAGGTTTGTCTTCTGCGGGTCAGGGGTAGAGCTCACTCGACAAGGTCCATGGCTACTTCGGTGGCCTTTTGGTCGAGAGTATCCTTAGATGACATTTGTTCTGCGGCTACTTTGTCTTCATCTCATACCTTTATTTCTCACTATAAACTGGATTTGATTTCTTGAAGGAGAGCATCCTTTTGTTCCGCGGTGCTCCAGAATGTCCTTTCATGAGGGCCACCCAGGTATTTAGTAGCTGGAGACTCTGTCCCACAGGTTGAAGATCAAATGAAGTAAACTACTTCAGATAAAAAAGTTATGTACTCACTATAACGTTCCATTTGAGTAGTTCTACTTCATTTGTCTTCAACCATCCATCCCGCCTTCCCCCTGGCCTTGCCATATGAACAGTGTTCATAGCTGGCATTTTGTGTGTGTAAGGTGTTTTGGATCGGGTTGTTAATGTAGGGTTCAGCAAACTCGATCTGAGGGTTGAAAGATGGTGGTGTATTATGGATAGGGGGAGGAGCTTGAAGCTCACCGCAGATGTTTGTGAAATTGCCGGCTCGGATCTATAACGGATTCGATACCCACAGGTTGAAGACAAATGAAGTAGAACTGCTCAGATGGAATGTTATGGTGAGTACATAACTTCTTTTTCTTCAATTAAAAGATCAATTTGATTTGTGTATTTTTTCCCAGCTTAACGTGGTTCTACTAATGGATGTATTGTACAAAAGTCGGAAGTGATGTTTCACCTTTTATCAGCTGTTTCCTGGAAAGTTTATTTTGAGTGCTTTCATTCCTGCCACAAATATTTGTGTTGGAAGTTTATCCTTTCCCTTAAGTTGAATAATAAAGACCATTCCAATGTGTTGTTATTATCACAAAAGTAAAACTGATGATAATTTCTGGGCTCATTTCCTTGTCTCCACCAACTACATTCCATATGGTAAAGTAAATCATTGTGCTCAGTTTCTGCTTATTTGAGAAAGGCTTAAAATATCCTATGTTTTAGTCCACTGTAGTGGAGGTATATTACTTTGCTAACTAGCACCGACATTACAATGTCACAAGATGCTGCTACAACAAACTTGCTTTTGCATAATGCAGTGCTGTTTGTTTCTCTCTCTGAATAAATTCTTCTGTAGGAGTAAGATGTTCATCGTGTTACCCTGCTGCAGTCATTACACTTGGGTTATCCTGTCGTCAGGCGGTTCCGCAGTCGGCCTGAATTCCAAAGTCTAGGTCTGGCGTCGGTTGCTGTCGCTTCTTCCCTGACGTCAGTGCACCAGGGGTATATAAGAGGCATCCGACGCCATTTTCTTCAGTCTTTCTTGCCGCGCGGTGCCCGAAGCAGAAGCAGTTCGCAAGTGCCAGTAGGCCAACACCTGAGATTTTCGAATCGAATTTCAGTCCGAAGTCTTCAAAGCTAAGTACTCCATTGGGGAACCTTTTCTTGCCTCAGTCCGATGTCAGAAAAAGTTAACAATTGCATTTCTTGTGGGAAGCAAATACCTCATAAGGACTTTCATTCTTATTGTATACCTTGCCTAGGCCCAGACCACGACGTCACTGGTTATCGGTTTTGTGCTAGGTTCAATAAGCGAACTATAAAGCGACGCTTTGATTTCGCACAACACTACTTTGGTAGGAAATTTAATTACACTATGCCGTCGGAGCAACTGACTACCGGCGTGCATAAAAAATGCAAAGATAAAGACAGGCAGCCTAGATCCAAGCCAGACTCTGAGGCCTCGGCTGGGCCAGTCGCCGGTTCTCCGGTTTTCAGTGAGGCGCCTACGCAGCCCCTGGCGACCGCAGAATTGGAACCCCAGACCGCTTCGGATTCTCAAGCAGAGAGTTCTAGGCCAACGCAACCATTTTCTTTAGGCCCTACCGACAACATTGCAGAAGGAGAAGCCAGTGCTGCGGAAACACCTTCTGTTACAGAAGGTGTCTTCAGACCGACTACTCTCACCATAAAATCTTATGCTAAGCTTAAGACTCCTCTAAAACCAAAAAAGACGGCACATCAGTCTCCAGTTCAAGGCCCCATGCCTAAGAAACAGATGCTTAAAATGGCTGAAGATTTGATTTCTTTAATCAGGGGTTCCCAACCCCCCCCCCCAGACAAAAGGCCTAGACAAGAGGAGGATTATGCCTCCTCTGATCAAGTGTCTGTTTCCTCAGGCTCCTCTGAGGAACAGGATTACTCCTTTCCCCCTTATGAAGATTCTGATGCTGAAGATTCCATTCCCTCAGCTTCTCCCCCTGAAGACTATTCCTTTGGGGAAACCTTACATACCATGAGGGAACATTTCCACTGGGAAGGTCAGGACTACTCCGACTCAAAGAAAAGGCTCTGAGAGTTTCTTTTACTCCCCCAGCACAGACCACTTGCTATCCCTCCAGTTTTAGACATTGTGGATGATGTTTACTTAGAATCTAGTCTAAATCCAGATTCTCTGCCACCTGCTCCAGCCAAACCAGATAGATATTATAGAGTGCCTGACTTACACAAATTCCTTTACAAAAGCCCTGTTGCTGACCCAGAGACAATCTCCCAGGGTCCCAAAGGGGCTAAGGTGTCTATGGCTAAAAATCCTGTACCCTCTCAAAGGGACTCCAGAGCACTAGATAGGTGGGGGAAGAAGGTTTACACCTCAGCTACTCTAGCTATAAGAGCAGTAAATTGTCAATTTCACATGCTGAAATACCAGCAATTCCTAATGTCTCAAATAAAACAAAAGATGAGCACGCACCCTCAACAGTCTGAATTCAAGGAAATGCAGGATCTGTTGCATGCAGCTGAACAGGTGGGCAAACGTACTTTACAATGTGGATTTGATTCCTTGGAAGCTTCCTGTAGAGCAGCTGTTACTGGGTCTGTTATACGTAGGCATGCTTGGTTAAAGGAACAAACTCTGCCTGATCATGTTAAAGCAAAGTTACTAGATGCACCCTTACAGCAGGATGTCTTCTTTGGGGTTAAAGCAGAAGAGGTTTTAAAGAAAATGGAGGATAAGGCAAAATCTGTGCAGATGGTCAAAGATTTCTTACAGGTACAACCCCCACGCTTCAGCAGAAATTGGCCAACAAAAATTGGTCCTTTCCAGTTTCTGACAGACCACAGAGGGGTAAATACAGATGCCCAAGGGGCAGAGGACAAGCACAAATCCCTTACAAACCTCGCCAATGGGGCACTGCAACACAGAAGGGAGGAGAAGACAGGTCCCAAACTACTAGAAGGCAAACACAATGACTTAAACCTCAAACTGCCAAGCAAAACTCTCTTGGCAGCTCCTTTGGGAGGAAAATTTGCATTTTTTACAGGCAACTGGCGCATCGTCACAAAGGACAAATGGGTCCTAGACATTATCTCACAAGGATACAGATTTCATTTCCACACCTTGCTAAGGATAAAAGGAATGCCAAACCTGCCACAAAATCAATGGGCAGAGGCACAAAAACAAATTACAGCTCTCATGGACATGAGAGCCATTCAACTGGTACCTTCACAGGAGCAAGGCCAAGGATTTTACTCAAGGCTCTTTCTAGTCCCCAGAAAGGACAATGCATGGAGACCCATTCTGGACCTTTCAATTCTAAACACCTTCTTGCAAGTACCCAAATTCAAGATGCTAACACTACAGCAGCTTCTTCCCATGTTGGGCAAGAAAGCTTGGCTAGTAACGTTGGACCTCAAGGAGGCATACCTGCATGTCCCTATCAGACAAAATTGCAGAAGATCCCTCCATTTCATTGCAGGTTCAACCCATTACCAATTCTCTGCACTGCCCTTTGGCTTATCTACTGCACCCAGGGTCTTCACAAAATGCCTGGCACCAGTAATTGCATACTGCAGACAAAGAGGAATTCAAATATACCCATACCTGGATGACTGCCTCATCCAAGCAGAAAGCAAGAACATTATCTTACAACATCTGACTTTTGTAAAACACCTTCTAAGTTGCCTAGGGTACACAGTAAATGAAAAGAAATCAAAACTAGTGCCCTCACAAAATATGGCATTCCTGGGTGCCAGCTTGAATACAACGGCCCAGATGGCTTATCTGCCACCAGACAAACCACTACAGCTAGCTCAATACTTCAAAATAATGGCAACAAAGACCCAACTCCCTGCAAGAAAAATTCTGCAGGCCTTGGGCTTCATGGCATCTTGCATACTACTAATACCATTTGCAAAACTGTATATGAGGAAATTACAATGGTACCTAAAAAGCGTATGGACTCAACATAGCCACAGCTTGGAAACAATGATACCTCTCATTCCCTGCCTTCAACAGGAGTTTCTATGGTGGTCACAGGCATGTCACCTCAACAAGGGTCAGCCTTTCACCTTACCCCAAGCCAGGCAAACTATGACAACAGATGCATCGGACTATGCCTGGGGGGCACACATGGCAGGACGGTGCGTTCAAGGCATATGGACTGCAGATCAAAGGAATCTGCACATCAATCAAAAAGAAATGTTAGCTGTACAGAATGCCTTGTCAGCCTTCAAGGACCTCTTACATCCAGGACAGCTTATAATAAGGACAGACAACACCACAGTAATGTGGTACATAAACAAACCAGGGGGTACACACTCCTACCCTCTATGCAGGCAAGCAATGACCTTGTGGAACACAGCACTGACTTACCAAGTTCAATTACAAGCTCAATTCCTGCCAGGAAAAAAGAACACATTGGCAGGCAACCTAAGCAGAAACATCATGGATCCCCACGAGTAGAAACTGGATCCACAAGTATTTGCAATGATAACTCAAAAATGGGGGCGCCCAGACATAGACCTGTTTGCCAACCCCCAAAACTATCAGCTGTCAAAATTTTGCACAAGGACATTTCACCATCAAGCTTGGAAAGTGAACGCACTCTCATTCAGTTGGAAAAAGCTGACAGTATATGCCTTTCCTCCATTGCCCCTTCTCACAAAGGTGCTGCTGAAAGTCAGGATGGAGAGACCCCGAATGATACTCATTGCCCCAGACTGGCCACGCCAGCACTGGTACCCACTACTAAGGAACATGGCCCAGGGCCCACCATGGATTTTACCACAAATTCCTCATCTGCTCACACAGCAAGGCAGTCAGATTCTACACAGCCAGCTCAAAACCTTAAATTTGGCTGCATGGCAAATCACCTAAGCAACCAGCCAGCTCCTCTTTCACAAGCTGTTATGGATGTTATTCTGGAGGCCCAGCACCAGGAAAGCCTACTCAGACAAATGGAAAAGATTTTGCGCCTGGAACCAAGCTAAAGGCCAAAATACCCTTCAGCCGGACATACCTCAGATTCTACAATATTTAACTGAGATATTACACAAAGGACTTTCTTTTTCATCTATTAAAATCCACGCCTCAGCTATTTCAGCTCACTACAACACGGATCATCCCTTATTTTCACATCCACTTCTAAGGCAGTATCTCAGAGGGGCCAAAAACATTAGGCCTCCCAGGAGAGTGCCAACACCAACTTGGGACCTCAATTTTGTTCTGGAAAAACTTACGCTGCCACCTTTTGAGCCAGCTTTCTCAGCTGACTTAAAGTTTATGTCATGGAAGACTGCCCTGCTGCTAGCAATTACTTCAGCCAGAAGAGTCTCAGAGCTTCAGGCACTAATGGCTTCATCAAGACAGAGTTTCTCTACGAACTAACCCCTCCTTTATGCCAAAGGTGGTATCCAGTGTGGCTCTAAATCAAACCATCCATTTACCCACCTTCTTTCCAAATCCACAGAACAAAGGAGAAAAACTCCTGCATTCCTTGGACATTCACAGGCAACTACATTACTACTTGGATAAAACTAAGGTTTTCAGAAAATCTGACCAGCTTTTTGTATCCTATGTTACAGCATCACAAAGAAAGGCTATCTCAAAATCGACCATTTCCAAATGGATAGGACATTGCATACATTTTTGCTACACCTGTCATGGAAAACCAGTTCCTGCTAGCATAAGGCCCCACTCCACCAGGGCAGCAGCTACATCTGCAGCCTTCCTCAGGGGGGTGCCAACCAAGGATATTCTGGAAGCTGCAACTTGGAGTTCAGTACACACCTTCACCAAACACGATCACTTACCACTTTACTCTAAGACTAGAGCTGGCTTCGCCACTGCAGTTTTGCAGGGCCTTCTAGCCTCCTCTAACCCTGTTTGACTCCACCTCCCATCCTTAGCTTTGGGATTCTACCCAAGTGTAATGACTGCAGCAGGGTAACACGATGAACATAGTACAGTTTTGTACCTACCATAAATGTCGATGTTCGAGTGTATACCCTGCTGCAGTCCAGGTTACCCTCCCTCCATCCCCTCTGTCCTAACTAAAACCTTTCAATACCTTAAAATCTGATACAACCTTTGTGGTGTATTTGCTTATAGCTGGAGGGATGTTTTGTTTGTGCTAAACTTTTATTATTAGTACTATCTACTGACCACCTTTTGGGGGGGCACCTGACATCTGGGGCAAGAAAAACTGAAGAAAATGGTGTCTGATGCCTCTTATATACCCCTGGCACACTGACGTCAGGGAAGAAGCGACAGCAACCGACGCCGGACCAAGACTTTGGAATTCAGGCCGACTGTGAGACCGCCTGACGACAGGATAACCCAAGTGTAATGACTGCAGCAGGGTATACACTCGAACATCTACATTTATGGTAGGTACAAAACTGTACTTTATCCAACATTTTTCCTGCATGTAGCCAGTGCACCATCAGTACAAATGCCAAACAGTCTGGTAAAAGTCTATTTCCATGTTATTGTTCACATACTTTTTCACTTCTGTGGGGATTTCTTTTCATGGTATGTGATCTGCTACAGAGCACGTAGCAGCACATTCTTCAGTAAATTTGTTGGTCATCTACTGGAATAAAACTGAGAAAATTTATTTTTAACATCAGTGCTATCACTCATAGCTAGGGAGTAGAATTCAGTGTCTGTCTGCCTCATTTGATCAGTTAGATTGGTAGTAATGTCCTCTGCTTTTCTGTGTACATTCATGTCGGGTAAGAGACATTCTCAAATAGTTCTTTTTCTGTACACAACTCTGAAGCAATGCCCAACATATGTTAAAGAAGTCATCTAATGTAAAGCTTTTCTGAGCAGTAGCAATTTCCCTTGAAGTTTCAAAGCTAACAGTAGAAGCTGCTTCTACCCATTGCTCCCATTTGTGAAAAATTCCTGTTCACTAATTTTTTTTTTCATTAAAATTTTCTTTCATGCATATCCACACACAGTGCCTGTCTCTGAGGTGTAGTTCATAGATTCATAGGTAGATACTAGGCTATCGGCCCTAGGGCCTATACAAGCCTAGCCAAAAAGGTACCCTGGCTTTCACCACCCAAGAAAATTATTTTCCTGTGCCCTCTGCCAAGCAGAGCCACAGAGGTGATCCCTGGTGAATTTCCTATTTCCATCCAATCATTAAGATTTTTCTTGAAGAGTGGTAATGAGGAGCTTTGTTTGATATAGATAGTTGTCACACTAATCATCCAAGCAACACTTCATTTGCATGCTGTCATTTTTCCAGTGCCAATTTTAATCTGTAAGAAAGCAATTATGTACTTTCTTTTCTTAGGCACAATTACATATTTAAGCACAACGTCTAACATCATTAACTTCATAACTTCTGGTGAAGGGCTGCTGTTGGCCCAAAAAGCTTAACTAATTGCAAAACCTATGTTCCTCAAGTAAAATGCGTTATATCACCTGTCTGCACAAGTGTCTTTGTAGATTCTGTAATGTTGAGTGCGTATGGCTCCATTATTTATTAATTTGCACAGCTTATTTCATTCAGGTTAATCATCTTTTTTGCAGTGCTAAGACTGCCTATTGACATTTTCAGTAGAGTCCACATTGACCTAGTTTTTCTAATGTATCTACTACATCAGGTTTTGTGTTCTTCATGTTTTCCTTGTTGCTATACACAGCAGAGATTCTCTTTGGACCTTCAGCTGAGAAGGTGTTTAAGAAGCTGGAGAAGAGGTAAAAACTAGTCTGTCATTTTAGATTTATTATTTATTTATTTTTGTGGCTTTTCATTCCCAAGATATGTTAGAAAGCACCTAGTAAAGGGTGGCCTTCTAACCTAAGCGAAAAAAGGCAAAATGTCAAAAGCAAAAAAAGTGACAAGCTGACCACAGAAGAAAGGAGTGACTCAGGGTCATAAAAGGTTGGATGGAGCAGCTGTAACTCAGCAAAGCTTGCTTTGTTCCCCTCCCTTAAAATTCCACCCAACCTACCTTTCCTTCTTCCGCAATAGGTGACAAACTGGCTTTATTTTTGAAGCAATTGCAGGCTATCACAGAGGACAGGTAGGCCTTGCAACTAATAAAACACTACTACAGGTTACGTTTCTAGAAGAAAACAATATTTCTAGACATTACTCCTGTTCCCAAAAATTAACAGCACCTTTTTCTTCCACAAGTAAAATGCATGATATCCCAGTAAGCTATAGAAAATGTTCCAGAAAGAGAAAAGGAGACTGGGTTCTAGTCTAGACTGTTTGTAGTTCCAAGAAAAGAGGGAACTTCAAATTCAATTTTGTACCTCTTAAGACTGAACAAGTTCATATAGAGTTCCAAAATTCAAAATGCTCTTTGCAGAGCCTTCTTTCCTTGCTCCTTCCATAGGTATACTGAGTAACCTTGAATGTAAAAGATACTGATCTATGTATCCCCGTAGTGAAGGTGAACAGGCACTTCCTAAGATATGAAGCAAAGAGTGGTACCCTTTAGCAGATCATTTCCTTACCTTTGGCTTGTGTCCTGAACTCAGGGTTCTTAGGTTAATACTAGGCTGTTGACCCAGTAGACCATTTTGTAGCTTAGTTACAACATTCCAAATTGTAAGTACCTACTGACATAAATAATTGTACTTATGGCCTCTTTAAATAATGTTTTGAGGAGCCAGATCTGAGGTATATTTATAATTTTCCCATCCATTCCTCTTGGTTACTGGTTACACTTAAAACGGACAGGGATATGCGTTGAATTACATCATAGGGAAGTTTATTCCATGAAATGAAGATTCTGTGAGACAGATGTCTTATCTCCATCAGATCCTCTTTATTTTTGGTGGAAGTTTACATCTCTTAAACATGTATTTAAGGTAGTGGTGGTGGTTTGTGGATGCACAGTTTTTATAGCTGGTGCTCATATGCTTAGACAAGTACACACCAAAAGGGGCATTATACTGTACGCGTCTATATTATAACATTGACAGCTTAGGTCGTCGAATCCTCGACACCTATGCGTCAAAAGCTCACAATAGTGACCGGCCACATCATCAAATTCTTTCTTCAGGAAAGAATTCAGTTGGGCACCCCCACACCCACCTAATTAAATATACCAACTCCGAGATCACTCTACAGTGGGAAAAGGGCAAATCCCTAATAACAGCCACATGAATTCTTTCCCAAGGAAAGACTTCAGTGATGTTGCCGTTTGCTATTGTAAGTGTTCGACGCTTAGGTGTCGATGATTAAGCATTCGACAACCTAAGCTGTTGACAGTTCAATAGGAACCCTACTGTACTATGGTCCTGATGAGTGAGAAGTAGAAAGCTATGATAATGTCCTTAGATTTAGAAGGTATACTGCTGATGATCAGTCTGGCTATATACAAAAAAAATATATATATATTTCCTAACAGCTGTGGCTACATACTGATCAAAGGATAGATCATGGTCAATGCAAGTGCCCAGGTTCCTAATGACTGAGTCAACTTTAAGTGGGGTGGCATCTATGTAGTATGTGTGCAGCTTTGCCAAAGACCACTGTGCTACATTTTTTGGCATTTAGTTTAAGGCCATGGTCCCGGCACCAATTAGTGGTGCATGCTAGGCCATCCTGTTGAACCTGGAAATTAGAAAAGAGGAGTTTATAGCTGAGTTTACAGTCATCATCCAACTTGGTTGGCCAGAGATTCATGATGTTGGCCTTAATATCAGAGAAATAAATACCCAGAGAGAAGTGGTCCTAGGACCAATTCTTGGGTGAAATCGCTAGTAATTACACACTCTTAAATGAGTGTGTGCCTCCAGTATTAATACATTGGGTTCTGTTAGTAAGCCTGTTTGTTGTCCAGTGGGTAACATTGGGATTTATATTTAGTTTGATTAGTTTAACAGTAATCACAGAATGTGCAGTAGTGTTAAATGCCTTGGCCACATCCAGGCTGGCAGGGTGAATTGATTTACTTGTGTCAAATACATCAGTGATTTGTTCAAAGAAGTCCACCAGTTTCAGGAGGCAAGATATACCTTTAACAAATCCAAACTGGCATTGGTTCAGGGTTTGTAGACTGCCTGTGCCCTTAATTAGTTCCACAATGATGCTTTACAGATAAGGTTAGTGAGGCTTATAGGACTATATAAGTAGAATATCCCCCTTGTAGAGTGGGATGACTACAGCAGTTCTCCACACCTGTGGTATGAATCAAGTGGAAAGGCTGAGACTGAATTGGTGTAATAACAAATGTACGAGGTAGTGTTTGGTGCTGACAAGAAGGCAGCCTAGCACATTGCAAGGACTATGGAGCTAGTGGTTTTGGCCTTGGAGAACTTGCTGATCAGAGGGGGTGGTGTGGGAATGCTTATATGTTGAGGAAAGTTAGGTAGAGAGAGAAGAGCAAAGAAGTTTGGGCTGAATTTGTCTGCTAATGTGTTGATCATGCCCTTAGGGAGTGAGTATTTGCTATAAATTAGTTATGTGCATTGCTGGATAGTACTACTGAGGTTTTCTGACAAAGCTGATGGCTTTGTGGTTGTCCTTTGCATAGGTGGCGATTTCAACTTCATACTTGCTTTTGGAGGATTTGATTTTGTTTCTGAGTTCTTTGTTTATATCTGTGAATTTTCATGGAAATGATTATTAGGTTCTTCCTTCTATTGTATAGTTTGTTTGTACTAAGGTTACACCATAGTGGTTTATTCTGAATTTGGGATTACAGTTGTGTCTTATGGGGACTGATACTGTGAGGCATGTTTTGATGTGGGCATAGAAATTATCCACAAATGTGACAGTGTACAAGATCAGGCCAGTGATGTTTGGAGGATGCTTAGATTTCATGTGGTCGTTGGTTAGGTGAAATAGGTTTGCCTAATAGCAGTCTCGAATGACAGAAGTGTTTTGGGGTAAGTCAGATTTTGCCGTAATAGTGAATGTTACTGAATAGTTGTCAGATTTGACCAGTGATGCAGTAACTTTAAGTGTTGAGCATGGGCGGCTGTACTGGTAAGAACCAAGTCCTATATTTTTGAATCCCCTAGTTGGGACTTAAGCTAGTTGGTCCGAGGAGATGGCATTAACTAAGCCTATAAATTTGTACATACTCATTTGTGGTGGTAGAAGTTTTCCATTTAATAGATACATAGTGAGTTTCTTAAGAGAATTGTGTTAGGTTTGAGTAGGATGACAGTTTGTTTAAATATGCCTCATAAGTTCATGGACTTCAGGAGACATGGAGGGAGTATGGTAGTTGGCTATGATGTGGTACAAAGTTTTATTTTTACTGAGAGAGATATGAAGGAGTTCAAGGTTGTTGCCCTGCCTTATGAGGCTGGAGCTAAATTGGCTTCTTAGGAATATGGAGAGACACACCACCCTACAATAACAACATAATTTCAGTTTTGGGTCTGAAAGAGTGGTAGACATTGAAACCCTGCACTGCAAGGGTGCCACCTTTGTTCTGAAACCCTGTTTCAGTAGCTATGCTGATTTCTGTACTTTCTAGTGTTAAGAATGCATGTAAGATGTGCAATTTATTGTTTTGGTTTCTAGAGTTTAGCAATGCTACCTTTGTATAATCTTGCTAGTAAAGGCTGTTTACAAAGTAGTTGGCTCTAGTAATTGCTTTTTATAGGATACGCGGGTCTACTTCTGTCCTAATCTGAAAGTCAGCCTTGTTCGGCTACATCCCTAGAGGAGATCCAGAAGGCTGTTCAAATATGTAAACTATTTCCAGTTTCTGGGATACACTAATCTTACAAAATCCCACTTATCCCACAAGAGACATTATTTTCTCTCTCTGTTGCAAAGTCCCACATATCTCTCACAAAGCAAGTTTTATTTCAAAGGGCATTGTTTGATGCAGAGGGGCAGAAAATATTCCTCACAGAGGACAAGATCTTTTTTAGCATGGTACTTTGGAAAGGTTGTCACCTGAACCAGTTACCTGGCAGGGAATTTCTCAGAGTCCTGGCATTATTGGCCTCTTATAATTTGACTGTTTCCATGGTGAGACTTCATATGAAGAGTTTGCAGTGGCACCACAGAAACAGGTGATGTCAGCATGTCCAGTTACTACAGTGTCCCATTCCAGTGATACCTTACATTAAGAAAAAAGCTCTTTTGATGGATAGTACAATTTTGTTTGAACCTGGAAATACTCATCAAAATGTAAGTAGGTTCTGTGATCCTCACAGTAGACTTCCTCAGACATGGCCTTTGGGGGCCGATGTGAGAGATTTTAGTGCATAGAACTACATGACATTCAGAAAGAAACATGTCAGCATAAATAAAGTGATGGCAGTGGTTATGGCCACAAAGCATCAAACCCATCTGGCAAATAGGGACCTTTGCAATTCCAGATGGGCAAATAACATGGTGACATGAAATATCAAGAAGTAAGGGAAGGTGTAACACATTTACTGTTTAGCCTGGCACTGCAGGAATGGAAGTTAGCTCCAGAGTCAGGTCTAACCCACAGAGCACTGTGCTTCCCATCCAAGGGGAATCCTGTGGCAGAATATCTTGGAACACAAATGAACCCCAACCCAAGGATGTTAAGCAGAGACTTGTTCTTGGACATAGCCCCATAAGTGGGGTGTGTACTAAGTAGACTTTTTATGTCTCCAGAAAACAGTAGACTTTTTACTTCTCCAGCAAATGGACAGCTTAGCAAGTATTGCAGCCCAGTACCCACACGAAAGTCCTGGGCAACAGATGACTTCTCCATACCTTTGGCAGGTCTGTTTCTATATGTTTTCCATCCTGCTTCTTTGATATCTAAATTTTCCAGAAGGTCACAGAGGGTGGGCCAAGGAAAGCTACTGGTACCACCATTTTACCCATGCAACACTGATTATTCCTGATGTGGAGTCTAGCAAGGGAAGAACCTATCCTATTGTCTCAGCTTGTGGACCTCCTGACTCCCAACAAGGGTTTTTGTGGTTCACCCCAACCTGCAGGCTAAGAGTATGTATGATATAGCACTCATTCCTTCCAGGGGCATGTTCTTTGAGGACGTGCTGTAGATTTTGAAGGAGTCCAGAAAATCCAGAATAAAGAAATATTAATTGTAAAGGGCAAAATATTTTCCCATTGGTACCCTAACAGAAGGCAGGACTCAAAATACCGCACAGATGTTAGCAGTTCTAAACTACTTGAGAGATGTATAGGTTCATAGGTAGGTACTAGACTATCTGCCTGAAGGCATTTATAAGCCTAGCCGGAATGTGTTGGCTTTCGCCACCCCCTTAGATTAGTTCCCTGTGCCTCTGTCCAGCAGAGCCATTGAAGTGATCCCCGAGGAAAACTTTCTGTTTCCCATCCACTCGTCAAGGTTTCTCTTGAAGAGGGTTAGTGAGGAGCTCTGCCTAATGTAGATTGGAATCTTGTTCCAGAGCATGGGAAGTCTCTGGGACAGAAATCTATCCCTCCAGCACTTCCTATTTATTGTTGTGGTGAGGTTTAGATCCCTGGAGCGTGTGGCTCGAGGGGATATGGTTTTCTTTAGGTGGAGCATGTCCATCAATTCTGGGTTAGACATGGCCTTATATGTCAGGCAGAGATCACCTCTGAGTAGGCGGTATGCAACCAAGTACAGCTGGAGTTTCTTCAGTCGAGCTGCATGGGGCATCTGCTTGAGGCCAGTGATCCTCTTGGTGAGGAACTTATGTGGTCTTTCCAGTTGTTGCAGGTGTCTTGTAAGGTACATCCCAAATGGGGCATTGTACTCTATGATGGATCTGATGAGTGATGCATAGTGGGGCCCAATGACCTCTTTCGATCTGGATGCAAACCCTTTTGTGATTAGGTGGGCCACATAGAAGGATTTTCTAACCACTTTAGCAATGTGATTATCAAAGGAGAGGTTACTATCTACTTGGGTCCCCAGATCCCTTATTACGTCTTCCGTATTTAGGGGGCTACCACCTATGTGGTAGTTTGTGGGTAATTTGTTTTTTCCAAAGGGGATGACTATGCACTTTTTGGCATTTAGCTTGAGACCATGGTTTTGACACCAGGTATCTGTCTCAGTGAGACCCTTTTGGAGGATGTCTGTGTCAGCCGGAGAGTCAATTATAGCCCCTAGTTTGCTGTCATCTGCGAACTTGGTGAGCCATAGACCTCCTGTGCTTGCCTGTACCTCTGTGAAGTATATGTCGAACAGGAGGGGTCCTAGGACTGAGCCCTGGGGAACGCCACTTGTAACAGGTTTAGAGTCAGACCTAGCTCCTGCAACTCTTACCATGTGGGTTCTGTCTGTGAGCCAGTTGGCAACCCATCCCGTGACGTAGGGGTTTATGTTAAGGCTGGTGAGCTTGTCTATAATACCTGAGTGGGGAATAGTGTCGAAGGCCTTTGCAAGGTCTAGTTAGGCTGTGTGGACCACCTTTCCCTCGTCTATAGCCTTGGTAAC
Organism: Protopterus annectens; assembly: GCF_019279795.1. Lineage (NCBI taxonomy): Eukaryota > Metazoa > Chordata > Ceratodontiformes > Protopteridae > Protopterus > Protopterus annectens. The sequence goes on from NC_056745.1 coordinate 905,662,397, forward strand.
TGTCACAAAGAAGTCCACCAGGTTTAGGAGGCATAATCTGCCCTTAACAAAGCCGAACTGGGTTGGGTCCAGTGTTAGGAGGTTTCCAATGTCTCTGTTAATGAGATCCGTGATGATGCGCTCCCTAGCTTTGCAGACCAAGCTAGTCATGCCTATAGGGCGATAGTTCCCGGGGTCCATTGTGGCTCCACCTTTGTGGAGTGGAATAACTGTTGTTGTGTGCCACTCTGTGGGCACATAGCCTATGGAATGGCTGAGTTTAAACAATGTGTTTAGGTGAGGGGTTAGTTCATCTTTGAGCTCATGTAGGACGCAGCCTGGGACACCGTCCGGTCCCATTGATACTGTGTTTCTGGCTTTGGAAAGGGCTGTTTTAACCTGAGTGTCTGTGATTTCAGGGGCACTACATTCTTCTGGTATAGTTATGGGCCCTTTTGGGGGTTAGAGGGGGGTGAAGTTTGCACTGAACCTGTCTGCCAGGATGTTGGCTATATCGGTCGGTTCAGTGTATTTTGTGCCATTCTGCACTAACTCCAAGCAGATCTGAGAATTGCCACTTAGATTCTTGACATAGCTAAAGAATGCCTTGTGGTTATCTTTGGAGTCCATGGCAATTTTTCTTTCGAAGCTAGCCTTGGATGATTTTATGAGGCAACATAGTTTCTTGCTGATACTGATCAGGGATGTCTTCCCTTCTTGGGATTTTACTCTTTTCTGTACTAGTTTCCTCCTCCTATTGTATAGCTTGTTTATGGCAGGGGTCCACCAGACTGTTTTCCTTTTCTTGGAGGAGTGAGTCTTGGTTTTGTATGGGATAGCACGATCTATGCATTCTTGTAAGTGCCCATAGAGTGCATTAGTAAAGGATTTTGCAGCTTGGACAGCGTTATCCTTTAGCATGGGGGCGTTGTAACTTCCCACCTCGGTCTTAAGTAATGTGAAGTTTGCTTTTGAAAAGTTTTTCTCTGTGGTTTTTTGACCAGGGGTGGCGGCGGAATGTGGATATCCAGAGTGATTAGTTTATGGTCAGATCTAACCAGTGAGGGGTTGACCTCCGGTGTGGAACACTGGTCGCCCATGTTGGTGATGACCAGGTCCAATATGTTGTCACCTCTGGTGGGGGTGTTAACCAGTTGATCCAGGGCATTTAAGTTTATAAATTCTAGGAAATGTTGGGCTAGGGAGTTCGTACTTGAGTAGTTCTCCCAGTTAATGTTTGGATAGTTGAAATCAGCCAATATCAGGGTGTTTGGTAGGACCGTTATGTTTCCCAGTGTTTCCAGGAATGCGGAGTGGGGGTCCTGGGACATAGTGGGTCATCTGTAGCAAGCTTTAATTTGAATAACAGTTTTGCCCATTGTTAGTTGCACGTGGATGATCTCTGAAGCATCGTGCTGTGCCACTAACCTGGAGGTGTGGGTATCCTTGATGAATATGGATACTCCCCCGCCTTTTGTATTTCGTTCCGGGTTTTGTGGCCAAAGTGCATGGTATGAGTTGTAGCCTGGTAGTGCTGAGGTGCTCTTTGGAGCTTAAACAAGATTTCTGTTACTGCACATATATCGATTTTCTCCATACTGAAGAGTGCCTTGAGTGCGTGTATTTTGATGTTTAGACTTCTGGCATTGAGCAGCATTACCCTCAGTTTTTTGTTACTTGTGCTATTTACGGCGGTGGGTTTGTCTTTTGAGCCTTGCCTAAAAAAGGCACTATGGGGGTGACAAGAGCCTTGGCCAGTATTCGAAAGCCTAAGGATGATAGGTGCAAGCCGTCTCTAGCAAAGCAGTGTGGCTTGTCGAGCATGTCATCCCAGGCTGACAGACACTGGATCCCCTTTGAATGACACCAGAAGCTTAGCCAATTGTTGAAATTGATAATTTTTTCTCTATACCGTGGTATCATTCTTGGTGAGGGCAAGATGCTACTCATGGTCAGGGTCAGGGCAAGATGCTACTCATGGTCAGGGTCATACCAGCCTGGGCTACAAGATCAGAGAGCTCCTCCATGTCTCTTTTCATGTAGTCCAGGGAGGTACAGCTCAGGTCATTCACACCAACATGGACAATAACAGACTCATATTTGTACTTGTTCTGGAGTGACCGAGTGCTTGTGTTATGTGGCGGATCCTGGCACCCGACAGGCAGCTAACAGTAACCTTCTCCTTGTTCATCCTAGCGAGTGGGACGTCAGTTTGCCTGACTATAGAGTCACCTATTACTAGTGTGTAGGCATGTTATTTTGCCTTAAGGGCTGTGATTGTGTGGCACACTGGTTTTGTGAAGTGTGTGTTTCATGGTTTGTGTTGGGGGGTGGAGGTTGCTTGGGTGTCTGCTTTGGAGGTCTGTGTTGCTTTTGCAGATTTTTATTTAGAGCCTCCGAGTATGTTTTTGTGTATTTATGTGTGTTTTTTGCCAGTGCTGGTTTCGTAGGTCTATGTGAGACTGGTGGTGTGATGCAAGTAATTCCCTTCTCCTCTTGACTGCCTGGTCTAGTCTTGGGTTGAGAGAGCTTAACCTCCAGTTTGGCTGTATAATTGCATCTATCGCATGTATTAGTGTTTGGTGGAAGGAGGAGGAGAGGGTTGTCTGTGTACATGAGGCAATTGTAACATTGCCTCAAAATGCCCAGATTCACCAATTGGACTGGAGAGTACACCTGAAACTGCCCTTTGGACATGCCTGGATAGGTACAGTGAACTGTTTTACTTATTGGCTGGTAAGGTCGAATAGAGAGCCTTGTCTTTCCCTACAGTATAGGGGGGGGGTCTAGTGCTATGGTTTATTAGTGTTTGCTATGAGTTTTGGGCAAGTGCAGGGATGAGAAGTGAATGATTTGAGTGCTTAAGTTGAAAATTTGTCTAGTTCCAAGGGAAAAATTGAAGAGTAGACTTTGTGGAGCTGGGAATAGTTATACCCTAGCTAACTGGCGCTGCCCGGCGTGCAAAACCACGCAAATGCAGGTTTTATAGTAGGGAAATGAAAGAGATAAAAATTAGCCCAAAATGGCCAGTAAACTACTAATTTCTGGGCTGAAACCACTCCTCCAGTGACAGATAGGCTGCTCAAAGCTCCCTCTCTCACAGTGAACAGAGAAGCTTCCTTCTATCCAAGTTAGGTATGGGCAAACACAGAAACTTGTAACACAGCCCTGAATTCAGCACTAACCTGAAAACTGGACTAAACTAGCTTAGAAAGGCGGGAAAACAAGTATATATTTTTTTCAGAAAATAAAGCAGATACAATCAAAAAAACACTTTAAATGCACAGAAATGGCTATCACACTTAAGTGTGTAGCCTGCAACAGTTAAACAGGTAATTTAAACACAAAAACGACTTTAAAGTTCAGGCAGTAAAATAAGTACAATATGTAGCTGAAACAAGCTTTTTAAATCACTGAAACTCTAGAAAATCGGCATTTTAGGTGGAATTAGCTAAAGGCAGCAAGAAAATGCAGAAAAATGATACTTAATCACTCCAAAGTCTCTCTTTTGTCTCTCTGCTGCTGTAGAACTCAGCAGGGCACCAGGCAGGAGCTTGCTGAGCTGTATACTAGCACAAAAACCTTGCAAATGCGGGTTTTATAGCAGGGAAATGAAAGAGAGAGAAATTAGCCCAAGATGGCCAATAAACTACTAATTTCTGGGCTGAAACCACTCCTCCAGGGACAGATAGGCTGCTCAAAGCTCCCTCTCTCACAGTGAACAGAGAAACTTCCTTCTATCCAAGTAAAGTATGGGCAAACACAGAAACTTGTAACACAGCCCTGAATTCAGCACTAACCTGAAAGCTGAACTAAACTAGCGTAGAAAGGTGGGAAAACAAGTATGTTTTTTTTTTTTTTTTTTTTTTTTCCAGAAAATAAAGCAGATACAATCAAAAAAACACTTTAAATGCACAGAAATGGCTATCACACTTGAGGGTGTAGCCTACAACAGTTAAACAGGTAATTTAAACACAAAAACGACTTTGTTAAACTGCAGGCAGTAAAATAAGTACAATATGTAGCTGAAACAAGCTTTTTAAATCACAGAATCTCTAGAAAATCAGCGTTTTAGGTAGAATTAGCTAGAGGCAGCAAGAAAATGCAGAAAAATGATACTTAATCACTCCAGAGTCTCTCTTTTGTCTCTCTACTGCTATAGAACTCTGCAGGGCACCAGGCCTTTCTTATATCTGTCTGAAGGTACATGCATTGACCATTTATACATGTCTGCCTCTGGATCCCCATCTGTATTGTCATTTGCCAGTGAAACATTTCTTTAAGGGGATCTTACATTTAAGACCACCCAAAATGGAGATTTCTCCACCATGGACCTATGTTTTGTGCCCGGAAAACTCCCTTCCTCCATTTAAACCATCTTTTCCACTCTCATAAAATTTCTATCTTAGACGACTACCCTGCTGCAAGCCTTGACCTCAGCTGCATGTATTTCAGAATTCTAAGCTCTTGTGTGTAGAGAGCCTTTCTTGGTATTCCATAAGGACAGGGTTATACTTCAGATTAACCCATACTTTTATGCCTAAGGTGGTTACAGCAGCTTTCCTTCAACCAGGCTATCTTCATCCTTGTATTTTTTTAAGCTCCTCAGAGTACAAAAGAGAAGATTTTGCATTCCCTAATTATGCAGAGAAAATCAAGCTCCTTCTCGGGCAGGACAAACCAGCATGGGTAATCGGGCCAATCTTTTATTAGCTTTGACAGAGCCAGGGAGAGAAAACCTATCATCAAGCAGACTGTTTTCGAAAAGAATAGCTTATTGCATTTCTTTCTTCTGCAGTCACCATGATAAGCCTATACCATGTCTCATGAGAGTCCATTCTACCAGTGCACACCTGCTGAAGCCGCTACCTGGTCTTCATTTCACACATTTGCCAAATGATAATGACTGTACATCAGGTCCATAGGTGTATAATAGGCTAAATACCATTAGGTCCCTTATAAGCCTAGTAGTGTAATCCAAATGTGACCACATATTTGATTTTTATAGAGGATGATTTACTGACTGCCTCTGTCCATCAAAGGTTCATAGGTAGGTACTAGGCTATTGGCCCTAGGGCCTATATAAGCCTAGCCAAAAAAGGTACCCTGGCTTTCGCCACCCAAGAAAATTATTTTCCTGTGTCCCTGTCGAGCAGTGCCACAGAAGTGATCCCTGAGGTGAATTTCCTATCTCCCATCCAGTCATCAAGATTTTTCTTGAAGAGTGCTAATGAGGAGCTTTGTTTGATATAGATAGGTAGTTTGTTACAGAGTATGGGAATTCTCTGGGACAGGAATCTATCCCTCCAGCATGTTCTGTTTGTTGTGACAAGGTTTAGGTCCCTAGAGCGTGTAGCTTGGAGGGATTGGGATTTCTTTAAGTGGAGCATGTCCAACAGTTCTGGGTTTGAGATAGCTTTGTATGTTAGGCAGAGATCGCCTCTGAGTACACGATACGTGATGGAGTAAAGCTGGAGTTTTTTGAGACGGTCTGCATAGGGCATCTGTTTGAGGCCAGTAATCCTCTTTGTGAGGTATTTCTGTGGCCTTTCCAATTGTTGTAGATGTCTTGTGATGTACATACCAAAAGGGGAGCTGTATTCTATAATGGGTCTAATGAGTGACGAGTAGAGGGGAACAGTGACCTCTTTTTTCCTGGATGAGAAACCTTTTGTGATGAGGTGTGCCACACAGAAGGATTTCCTGACTACTGTGGCGATGTGATTATCAAAGGAGAGACTAATGTCCACCTGTGTCCCAAGGTCTCTTATCACACTTTCAGTGTTAAGTAGACTACCACCTATGTGCTCGTTCATGGGTACAGAGGTTTTACCAAAAGGGATGCCAATGCACTTTTTGGCATTGAGGTTGAGGCCATGGCTTTGACACCAGGCCTCTGTCTCAGTGAGGCCTTTTTGTAGGATGTCCACATCGTTGGGAATTTCAGTTATGGCTCCTAGTTTGCAGTCATCTGCAAACTTAGTTAGCCAAAGACCTTCTGTGTTATCCTGTACTTCAGAGAAGTAGATACCAAACAGGAGATGACCCAGGACTTGAACCCTGTGGTACTCCACTTGTCACTGGTCTGAAGTCGTATTTGGAGTCTGTTACTTTCACAGTGTGTTCTGTCAGTGAGCCAGTTGGCAAACCATCTTGTGACATAGGAATGTATGCATAGTTTAGTGAGTTTATCTATAATTCCAGAGTGGGGGATGGTGTCTAAAGCCTTGGCGAGATCTAGATAGGCTGTGTGAACCACCTTACCTTCATCTATGGCTTTGATGACTGCTTCAAAGAATTCTATCAGGTTTAGGATACATGATCTGCCTTTTACATACCCGAACTGGGTAGGGTCCAGAGTTTGGAGATTACCAATGTCATTGTCTATAAGTTCCATAGCCTTGCAGACCAGGCTTATCAGGCTAATGAGGTGGTAGTTCCCAGGGTCCGTGGTGACTCCCCCTTTGTGGACTGGGATGACTGTAGCTGTGCGCCATTCAGTGGGCACAAAGCCGGAAGTAAGGCTATGATTGAACATGGTACTTAGGTGGGGTGCCAGTTGGTTCTGTAGTTCGTGTAGAATGCAGCCTGTGGTGATGTCAGGTCCCATGGATGCTGTGTTCTTTGCTTTGGAGAATGTAGTTTTTACTTGTGCAGCCATGATTACAGGAACTTTGCATTCTTCCGGTATAGAGATAGGCCCTTTAGGGAGTGAGAGGGGGATAAAGTTAGCACTACCAGGATGTTGGCAATATCAGTTGGTTCTGTATATTTAGTGCCATTGTGCTGTAACTCAGAGCAGATCTGAGCATTGCCATTGAGATTCTTGACATAGCTATAGAATGCTTTGTGGTTGTCTTTAGAATCAGTGGTGATTTTGTTTTCATATCTGGCTTTGGAGGATTTTATAAGGGATCTCAGCTTCTTACTGAGGCTGACCAGGGAGTTCCTCCAATCATGGGATTTTACTCTTTTTTGCAACAGTTTCCTTCTGTTGTAGAGTTTGTTTATGGCAAGGGACCACCAGATTGGCTTCCTTTTTTTGGAAGATAGCATCTTGGTTCTGTTAGGGATTGCACGAGCCATGCACTTGTGTAAGTGCTTATAAAGTGCATTTGGGTAGGATTCAGCAGTCGTACCTCTATTGTCCATCTGCATGGGTGTTGTAAGGTTTGCCACTTCAGTCTTAAGAAACGTGAAGTTGGCTTTGGAGAAATGTTTTACGATGGTTTCCCTGCTGGGGGGTGACATCAGAGACATGGAAGCCAGATCAGGGATGAATTTATGATTACTCATCTAGTGGTCTGTATTGCACTTAAATAGGAATAAGGTGGAACTCTGTTTCACATAGATGGGGGGTGCCTGTTCAGAGGATGGGAATTCTCTGAGAAACATATCTGTGTCTCCAACATGTCCTGTTTATGTTGCAAGCAAAATTTAGCTCTTTTAATTTAGTAGTTCTGATACTGTTTGTTTTGCAGATGTGCAAAAGGTTCATCAAAATAGGGTGCAGAGATGCCTTGTATGCCAGGCAAATATCACCACTCAGACATCTCTGTGATACTGAGTAAAGAACAGAGCTTTGAGGCAATCAGCATGGGACATTTTGTTTACTCCTTGCTTTCTTTTTATAAGGAACTTTTGTTGATGTTTCAGTTGCTGCATGCGTCTGGTCAGGTACATACCAAAGGGGCTTTATACACTATGATGGGTCTGATGAGGGCCAAGTACAGTGGTATGATGACCCCTCTGGACCTAGATGTCATGCCCTTGCTTATAAGTTGAGCAACACAAAAGGATTTGATTTACGACCTTATACACGCTGGACAAAGGCTAGGTTACTATCTACATGAGTTCCCAGATCTATGACTAGTGAGTCAACTTTTAATGGTGTCTAACATAGTTACCCAGGGTGGCAGACAAGGTACTATAATGCATTTCTTGGTATTTAAGCCATGGCTTTGCAGCCAAGAGTTTTTCTTTATTAGACCTTCCTGATGGGTTTTCTTATAATGGGAAGATTCAATGGCTGCTCACAGTTTTCAATTATCTGTGAACTTGTCTAGCCAGAAGCCTTTAACATTGGCTTTGACATCAGCGAAGCAGATGCCAAAGAGGAGTTGTCCTAGTACTGAGCCCTTTTGTACTCCACTTGTGACCAGCCTGTTTGTGGAGGTGGCCTTACTTATTCTAACCTCCTGGGTCCTATCAGTGAGGTAGACAGTGTGCACCATTTTCACCTCATCCATTGCCTTAGTGACCTTTTCAAAGAAGTTCAACATATTCAGTAAGCATGACCTTCCTTTGACAAAGTCAAACTAGAATGGATCCAGTGTTTGTAGGTCTCCTATGTCCTTGTTGATAATTCCTTCCATAGTTTTGCAAATAAGACTAGTCAGACCAATGAGTCTGTAGTTTCCAGGATCTGTTGAAGGTCCTGCCTTATGAAGTGGATGACCATCGCAGTCCTTCATTCGTGGGGCACAAAGCCTGCTTTAAGACTATAGTTAAATAATGACTCCAGGGGTCCTGATAAGTCATATTTTAGACTATTCACGAAGCATCCTGGGATGTTTTCGGGACCTATTGAGCTCTTGGCTGTAGTGAGTGCAGCCAGTACATGCTCCCTAGTTATAGTTAGGAGCATAATGTTTGGGGGCATTTTGGGGGGTATGGTTGGGAGTGAGAGGGCAGTAAATTTGTAACTGAATTCATCCACTAACAGTTTTGCTGTACTGCCAGACTCCGTGAATGTGGCAGCATTAACCACCAGTTCAGCGCATTGCTGTGTACTGCCCTTGAGGTTTCTGACATAGCTGTAGGAGGAGGCCTTAGGGTTATCTGTCACCAGGGAGACTATCTTAACCTCAAAGTTGTCTTTTCTTGACCTAATTAGCCCTCTTAGTTGCCTATTTACTTTGAGTTTTTATCTTTATGGGAGCCACCCTTCCTGAGTTTTGCAATATTATTTTTCCTTTTTTTGTATATCCTCTTTAATTTCAGACACCACCAGGGCAGTTTGTTTCTGTGGGTAATCCTTGCCTTGTGTCCAGTAGGTACAGCGGCCTCTATGCAGCCATTGACATGGTTGTACAGAGTTTCTGAGAACAGTTCAGCATAGTCTACTGTGTTCCTGGGGTTTGGAAGGGCTTTGAATTTTGCCAAACCATCACTTAATAACAGGTAATTTGCCTTGGAGTAGTTACTGTTTTTTTCGTGGGATTATAGAGTTGATTTTGATTTTGAAGGAGGCAAATGTATGGTCTGACCTTACCAGGGAGGATGAGACATTGGCAGGAGGAGCTGCAGCATTCTCCCATATTTGTGAGCACTAGGTCTAGTATGTTGGAGGTTGTAGTGGGAGTATTCACTATTTTGTCAGTGGTGTTTGTATTTATGAAGTCCGGTAATTTCTCTGCCTGTAAAGTTCCTGTCTATAGAGGATTAATTAAAGTTTCCCATGAGGAGGGTATTAGTTTAGATGGTAAGTGTCTCCAGTAAATCCAAGTATGCATTGTGAGCTGCTTGCGACATGGAGGGTAACCTATAGCTGACTAGGATATGGTACAGGATTTTGTCTGTGGTGATCTGCACATGGAGGAACTCCAGCACATCATCCTGTTTGATGACCGTAGAGGTTTGCTTGTTATTGATGTGTACTGAGACTTCTCCACCTTTAACCCTTGTCTGTTTAGCTATTGGTTAAAAGTGTGGAAGGTACTGAAACCTTGCACTGGTTGGGTATTCTCTGCTGCTTTAAACCATGTCTCTGTAACTGCACAGATGTCTACATTCTCAAATGTGAAGAGAGCTTGGAGGGAGTGTAGTTTTTTATTTAGGGTCCTAGCACCGAGCAGTAACACCTTTCATTTGAGTTGATTTTGCTATGTCGGTAGGTTTGTCAGTTTAGCCTTGCCTAAAAAAGGCACTGGGGGGGGGGGGGGGAGAGATAAAGTGTTAACCAGTATTCAAAAATGTAGAGGGGAAAGGTGCAGACCATCCTTGACTAAGCAGCATTGTTCTTTAACCATGTCCACCCAAACAGACAAATATTGGACCCCCTTAGAATGATACCAGTATTACAGCTAGTTGTTAAAATAAATCACTTTTTGCTCATATTGTGGCATCATCCTCGGTGATTGTAGTATGCTGCTTAATGCTAGGCTCATACAAGCCTGAGACACACAGTCTGAAAGCTTTATAATGTCACTCTTCATATAGTTCAAGGAGGTACATCTCAGGTCATTTATGTCTATGTGGATTACGATGGAATCCTACTAGTACCTATGGCAAAATGGTTTGACTGCACGTGTGATTTTGTGGATCTTGGCTCCAGATAGGCAACTAACAGTTATCTTTCCTTGTTCAGCCTGGTTAGAGGAGCATCAGTATATCTTACAATGGAATCCCCTATGACAAGAGACTTGCAAAGAGTGTTTGCTTGTGTTAGGAGCTTAGTGTTTGGGGCTTCCCTGAGAGTGACAGTATGCATGGTTTTAGGTATTTTTTCTGAGTGCCTTTGGGCTTGCTGAGGCACAGCTTTGACAATGGGTGGTCTAGGCAATCTTTGTTGTTTAGGAAGATTGTTTTTAAGTGCTTTAGCATATATGTTAGTCTTTGTGTATGTTGTGTATTGTGTGAGGTGGATGTTGTGTGCATGGTTTTGACAACCTGCTGTGTACTTGTATGCAAGAGTTTAGCCTGTAGTGTCATTGTGCAAGTACACCTCTCGCATGCTGTGCTTGCTTCTTTAAGGATTAAGTGGTTGTCAGTAAACATACAACAATTACTACATTGTCTCAAGATGCCCATATCCACAAGCTGGCTACAGAGAAGTTAGGAAATTGCATATCCATACTGTCCGGTCCTTTAATTTGTTAGCTGTGTTCAGCATGTGCCTCAACCTCAACCTCAGTCACAAAATAGCTGACCTCTGTCCCTCCCGCACTGAGATGTTGCAGGCAATGCTGTTCTGTTCATGTCTGAATTCCCTTCCTTGGGATGGCCAGCTGTTCTTGGGAAAGTCAATAACTACAAGAACAGTACCAAAAGTGGTCAGGTACACATTCTCCTTATTTCTAATAGATGCAGCACAAGACTGCATAGGTGGAAAATCTGGTGGTGCCTTAGGAATTTGCTGAATTTTGTAACACCTAGTCCTTCCACCTCTTTGCTGCTCTGATCAAAGAATTACTTTTATGGGGCATTCAGATTGTGTATACTGGGGTTTTATTTTTGTCTCACCCACCCCCATTTTCAGACTAGAAAATAAGATTCCTCTATTTCCTTAAGCGCACATTGCTAGTGTCACAGTTCAGGATTTATGGTCTGTATCTCAGATGATTCAATGTTCGATTTACAAGGAAATTACAGTAACTCATATGGCTCTGTTGCCATTGGAGTTTGTTTTTTTTTTTTTTGGCTTGAAGGTCTGGCAATCTGGCAGACAGTCTATGCAGGGAGATCACAATTTGCCATGAATGGAAGCAAGACTGGCAAGATTTTCTTAAATCACTAAAATGCGATGGGCTTCCATAATTGAATCTGTTTGCTGCATATTGTATCTTCAGCTTTTGCTTTTTTGTTCCAGAGATCATCAAAGACTACCTTGATTAGCAAATGTCTTCATCAGTTTGAGTCTGGACTTCCTTTATGCATTTACTCTGATACCTCTGATTCAGAAGTTGCTTCATATGGTAAAAAGATGGCCAGTATTCACATTATTTCTTCACATATTCACTTTACATCTCCACATGTGTATGACTTGCTCTGCAAATACACAAACTCAGCAAGGAGGTGGAGGTAGAATGTTACACCCCAACTTAAAATCTCTTTCTCACTGTATGTATTGCGTCTTCTCTGAGATGCTAATATTTACAAAAAAAAAACGGAGCTAAGAGTTCTACCACCAGAATATCATTTGTCACACACAGTTTTCTTTTTTGTTGTAACAAGGATCATGAATTTGATTTTGTTTTAGTTTTTAAATTTGCTTAGTTGAAGACTAGGATGGATATATATGTATATATGGATCAGTGTCATTTCGCCGAAAATTCTGACATAGGGTCCAAATCGCCGAAAATACTACTGACAGTGTATATGCCTTTTACCCCAACTGTAGTGCGATCTCGGAGTGAAAATATTAAAGTAGGGGGTGAGGGGGGACACAGCCCCCCACAATGGGGGTGTGGGTGGTATAGCTCCCCCACCCAGTACAGTTTAATATTGTCTAGTATTGCTTTATATTGTCCAGTCCCTATTAAAAGGGTAAGTAAGTAGTTTATAACCTGAGTAGGTGAGGGGCTACGCCCCCACACACCCCTAGTTTAATATTCTCACTCCAAGATCGCACTACAGTTGGGGAAAAGGGCATATACACTGCTAGTACTATTTTCGGCGATTTGGACCCTATGTCGGAATTTTTGGCGAAATGTCATAAACCCATATATATATATATATATATATATATATATATATATATATATATATATGTGTGTGTGTGTGTGTGTGTGTGTGTGTATGTATATATATATATATATATATATATATATATATATATATATATATATATACACAGACACATATATACACACACATATGGATCTCACTTACCTGGTTGGCCACTTTACCGACTTTCACTTCACCGAGACGAAAGGACCGACAAACTCAGAAGACCGACATCCGGAACACCAATTTACCACTTTTCAGGTAAGCCATCCTGGAAAAAGAAAAATGAGCAAAAGTAAACCCACATCCCCCTATGTTGGGGGCTATGCCCCCAACACCCCCCCCCCTTAACTAAATATGCCAACTCCGAGATTGCACTACCGCAGGGGTAAGGCACACAGTTAACAGGATGGCCAAGCGGGTTACTTACCTGAAGTGATAAGTTGGTGTTCCGGATGTCGGTCTTCTGAGTTTGTTGATCCCTTCGCCTCATTGAAGTAAAAGAAGTCGGGTAAGTGAAATGTTAGTCTACTAAAGTAGACCCATACACATATATGTATATCTACTATGTGTGTGTGTGTGTGTGTGTGTGTGTGTATATATATATATATATATATATATATATATATATATATATATATATACATATGTGTATGTACATATATGTATATATTTTTAATACATTTGCTGACTAGGTGAGCTCACTGAACACAAAGTATCCCTTTCCAGGAATGACCATGGAGCACTATCTAGTTAAGTTGCTTCTTCAGCATCACACTAGGTAAATGAAGATGGAAAGAATTTAACACTGTACCGTGGGCTACAGGAAGCAGGTCATTAATAGCTGAGAATTAGTCCTCTGTGCTAATTGCCATATCAGCTACTTGCTGAAAGTTTGCTTTTCTGCTGTTTGTTTTTGTGTATAGCTTAGCACAAAGACAGAGCTGGGGTGAGGTGAAGGAGATGGTTGTCCCAGGCACAAGCTGTTAATGGGCTTGATCGGCAGTGCAGAAGTGGTGCCGATTTATTCCTACAGACAGTCTTTGTAGTCATCCATCAGTCATCATCACAATTGCAACTGCTTAAATGTAATTCATTCAATCAGTGGTGCAGTTCGTGTTGGGGGGAGGGTGTCATCCTTGCAGTTGCAAGCAGTATCGGCAATCATTTAAACAGCCACAAAGTTGAGGTCCTTAAATTATTTCAGAGTGCTTGGAGTGTGTGCAGTAGTGCAGCCAAGACAGCAAAGAGCTCTTGGCCTATGGTGATTTTTTTCAGTGTCCTCAACTCTACAGGCATTTTTTTTTTTTTGGCATCATCACCTGTAGTTGGAGGAGTGCTAATTGAGGCATTAACTAAGGTGCCAGTTAAATTAGCTTTAACTCTGAGCTGGCATTTATTCTCCCACAGCAGAGAAAGAATTCATGAAGGAGGATCCTTCAGCAAGGTTACTAAAGTATTCTGTCTCGCTTATCTGGTATATAAATACCATGACTGAGAAATGCTTTTCATTCATTTCAACTTATTTTATGCAGTAGTACTCAGCTGATTTTCACGGATAGGTGTTTTCTTGTTTGCAGTCACTTTAGCCAGGAGAATTTCAGAACTCCAGGCCACTTGGTTTGTAAGTAAACTTGCACCGTCTTTCACAGAGGGAAAGTATGTATCAATGGGAGCAAATCCACCTTTCATTCCAAGGGTGGTTCCTGATGTGTTTTTACCAGTCTCCACGGTTATCAGCTTTCTTCCTCAAGCAAAGAAAGTGGTGTAACATCTATATATAGTGAATGTTCACAGATATCTCACATGGAAATAACAAAACCTTCTGGTCCTTCCAGCTCTTTGTATGTTTGAACTGAAAACAGGGTTGTCCAGTTATAAAGCAGACCCTTATTTAATGGCTTTCAACTAATTTGGGTTCCTGCTTGACAGATGTATTTTGGGGTCTTTTTGGCTGCCTGCAGCTTACCATCAACTTGCTCTGAGGTTGCTTTGTTCATAGGGCCTAGAGGACCTGCCTTAACCTCCTCCTTGGCTAATCCTGACCCACATCTGGGGCCTTTGAGGAGATTGAGGACCCTGAGGCTGCATCACAGTGCTGCTAGAAAGTGTTTTTCACTATATGTTCTAAAGTCCATACCCCATGCATGCAAACGTAAAATTTACGGTACAGGTGTGCAGTGGGGAATGCTGACATATTCTGCATCTGCTGCGACTCAGCCAGTGTTCCTGCCTACAGCTTCCAGTGTAGAAAAAGTATGTGTGGGTATGGGTGTGTCTGGGTGTAAGATAAAGAGAGAGGTTTCTGAGTGCATGCCCCCTCCCCCCTTCCCAGATGGACATACCCATCCACTCATGATACTAGTCAAACCCAGGAATGCCTGGGTCATTAGAATGAATGTAATGCAGTTGTGTGACTATACTCTCCGTAACAGTAGATGTTCAAACACAGGTTAATTGGTTTATAGCAGGATTCTACCTACCTCTCTCCTGTTCTTGGCTATTCTGTTGATCAGGTATTTTCTGTATATATTTAACTTGCTGCATTTCAAGCTTGAACTTGCTCACTGTCTTTTTCATTGGTGTGTTATCTCACCATGTTTTACTCTGCTTTATTTTTAGAGACTTATGTTACTAACATAGAATTTTATGCTTAGTGCTCCAATTTTACTGTCATAATTTGCAGCTGTAGAGTATTATTCCAAATTGGCTTGTAATACTTTTTTTAAGCATTGTATATTGTTTACCTCCGTAAACAATATACAATGCTTAAAAAAAGTATTACAAGCCAGTTTGGAATAATACTCTACAGCTGCAAATTATGGCAGTAAAACTGGAGCACCAAGCATAAAATTCTACCTCTGTATGCCGCGGTGGTACAGCGGTAGCATTGTTGCCTCACAGCAAGAGGTTCTCCTATTCGATTCTCGGCTGGAGTACCTTCTGTGTGGAGTCTGCATGTCCTCCCCGCGGTCAAGTGGCATTCGAAAGATATGCGTAAATGGGCGAGCCTTCGTTGAAGGTTGGGAATCGGGCTGGCAACTCGGCACCATAAAAAATTCTACTGCCAATCATTAACGGACTGGAGTTCCGCTGTGGCGACCCCTAACCGGGAAAAGCCAAAAAGACAAACATATTGTTTACCTCTGTAGAATCTCTGAAAAAGGGTAAGATCATACGGTACACATGTTTGTAGATGGCCTCTGTCATGCTCACAGTTTGACACTACATTCCCATATGCCCTTAGGGATGTCTGGCTGATGTGAAGATCAAGCCGTAAGGCTAGCATCTCCTGTCAGCTGTTATCTTTTATATATTGTAATTCCTGTTTACAACCATCTGCTGGTGTAAGAAAATACGCTCACAACTGTACTTTTGAACTGTATGCCCAGTTTATGCATCTTAAAAATCAACAGCAATACCAAATGAAGCTATGGCTCATGAAAAATGCTTGTTGCTTGCTGCCTTAATCAGAAATAAAGTAGTGGCAGGCTTTTTTGGACATAGAGAAGTGCAAAGTGTAGTTATTCCAAGAGGAGCTGCAGATTGCATGGCATGCTGCTGGTAGTGGGTTAAGGAGCACATGTAACTGAAATGTGTTAACTAAGTAGACTGTGAACAGAGCTGATGCAGCAGGTGTTTAGCAGCAGTATGAGCCTGTACAAAATAAGACTAAAATAATAGTGAATCAGGGACTTCCTGCTAACTTGATGCCTTACAAACCAAGCTAACTATTGAAATGTTAAAATAGCAGATACAGGACATGCTTGAGGGGCTAGATGTGTCTTGTTTTTGTATAGTGTTATCTGTCTCTCCTGAGGTTACAGATTAGAACTTGGTAAAATTAGATCCCAGTCTTCAGAGTTTTATATCTCTTTTACCATTTCTTGTTGAAAGTATGAAATGTTCTATTTCCTTAAAATCCTTCTTTGTGTGTATCACCCTTGCATACTTGTCTTTCTGCAAGATGAAACAGTACATAACGTTTCATTTTTGGTTCTTGTTGGGCCAATATCAGATGTCAAAAGACCACATTTCTTTAAGACCTTCTTAAGG